>NW_022196911.1:41593400-41619335 GCF_008632895.1 Mastomys coucha | reverse complement strand
AAAATAAAATAAAATAAAAAAATAAACCTATAGGAAAAAAAGATACATTATCAGTACAAGAAATGAAAGGGCTAAACTGACGGTGTTTCCCCTACAAACAGTACTGCCTCCCCAGTCTCAGAAGCAGTTTGTGAAAGGACTTCTAAGCATGGACTCCTCAGGTTGAGACCTTCGTACTTTGTAGCGTAACCCAGGGCACCCTTCCTATTTCTGAACCTCTTTTCCAGTCTGCTTAGAGTATAGTTTGGGGCCTGTAACGTATGTACTACTGGGAAGAATGTGATAGAAACCGTAAGAGGCAAGTGTACTGGGCACTCACGAGGGGCCAGAAAGTGTTGAGGACACACTCTGTGGAGTGTTGGATCACGGGATTAACTCAGACACTGAGAAGTCTTTGTAGAAAAAGCCCACCGAGGACTGACTGGGTGTAACAGACAGTAGCCAGCAGGGTGTGGGCTTTGATTTTAAAACAGTTCCAGTCTTAAAGCAAATGAAGCAGACTAGGTGGCTTTCCATCAGTGCAGATGGCGACATGTCACAGAGAAGGTGCAGAGGATTTTTGAGGAGGGACTGAAAGAGCCTCAGAAATATACTCAGGCAAAGAGGCTACAAGGCAGACAGCTACTCTAAATGAATGCAGAGGACCTGGTGTGAAGTACAGGCACTGGCCTATTCAAGTAGGAGAACTCTAAATGAGGGTGAGGTGGTGTGGGAGGGATTGAAAGGAAATCGAACATGTCACTCACGATGCTTTCTTCTAATCAAGGGCATTGTTTCTGTTTTTAATTGCGCTATCCCCCCAGACCTTTGGGAGCTTTTTTTCTGTACACAAGCAGGAAGTATCTTCTCCAAACTCGTGGCTGAATGCATTCCCCCATGCAGCAATCCTAGCATCCTAGAATGACACTGGGAAATCGGCATCCACTACAAGAAAGGACGGTTTGTAAATTAGCTGCTGGACAACAAGCTGAAGCTGGACTTTCTAGGCTACCTGGCAACTGGTCCTGCCAACAAGCTCCTCCATCAATAATCCTTCTGCTCCCTCCTTAGTGTAATTCAGGAGGTGTGTGCCGCCTGCTAGTTAAAGACCTTTATACTCCCAGGGGCCACCTTCCTTCAAGGAAGAATGAGCAACTTTGGGAACATATTTGTGGATTTTGCTCAATTTCTAATCCCCCCCTTTTAGATATTATCTTAATTGTAGCCCAGGCTAACCAGGAGCTGTAATATTTCTGCCTCAGCAGACCAGGTGCTGAAATTAAAGGCACATGCTGCCAGAGCCAGCTTGAACATTGGTTTTTAAAAATTTAATAAAAGTTTATTTTTTTATAAGTTCCAAATAATTAAAGGGAAACATTTGAAGTTTGACAAGTGTATTCTTATTCCTCTCTTTCTGCCCAGTCTTGTGAAACAGGTCAGTGATGAGTTCATGTGTGGTGTCTTGGGAAGTCGATGGCTGACATGCTTACCTAGGGGATGAGCTACACAGACAGAAACACCGTGTGCACTCCCACAAGCCCTGCAGGAAAGGGCCACGCAGGCCTGGGTGCCACCCACAACAAACTCTGTTCCAGTGTTACCCATACAGTTCTCCTCCAAATGTTTCATTTGCTTCTTCCATTAAATATGTTCCAGAACATTCAACAGTTTCCTCATGGGGACAAAACCAGATCCCCAGGCTAAGAGAGAGTATACCATAGCCAGATCTTATATCAGTCTGCCTTCTAGACAGATCTCAACCCTGTGCAGCAAACTCTTGTTCCATAGCTTTTCATTTCTTTTTCTTTAAAGATTCTTGCTCTGTCTCTCTGTCTCTGTCTCTCTGTCTCTGTCTCTGTCTGTCTCTCTGTCTCTGTCTCTCTCTGTCTCTCTCTGTCTGTCTCTCTCTGTCTCTCTCTTTCTCTCTCTCTCTCTCTCTCTCTCTCTCTCTCTGTGTGTGTGTGTGTGTGTGTATGTAGGGGGAGAGGGGTTATGTGCACTAGAATGAAGGTGTCTACTAAACCTTGAGGATTCCCCCACTGCTGCAGTTACAGACAATTGTGAATGGTCTGAATCCTTTGTGCTGCACGAATGGAATGCGCATTCTCTATAAGAACAGTAAAGCTCCTAAGTTCTGAGCCATCTCACCACCCCCACATTATTCATAGAAAGTTTGAGTTTAATTTTTCTTTTGAGGCGACTGATGCCTGAAAGATAAAACATACGCTTGTAAGCCCAGCACGAGGATGATAGAAGCAGAAGGAATGAAAGTTCATAGTGAGCCCCACTATGAATGGTCTCCGGTATGTACCTTGGATTAGGGAACACAGAGAAGTCATGTAACATGTAAACCCCATGGCATGCGGAATTACATGAGGACAGTCAGAGTGGCTGAGAATCCCTGCTCTAGTTACTTTGTCTGGGAAATATACACGAAACACACACACTGTCTTCTCTCAAATGCTATGTAAGAGAGAGGAAGTGGCATCTTGAAAGAAATGTAGAAAGACACCATTAGGCAAGAATAGCTGTAGAGTCATCATTTTCCTACAGTCAAACCCAAGCTCAGACGCCATGGCCACTGCACTGCTTAATGTCAGCAGTTTCCTAAGAATATGAAGACAAGCTCTGAGCTCTCAGACAAAAGCAAGGGACCTCTCTGCTTTAGAGTTAAAGGCCCAGCAGGAGCCCCACTGGGTATGCTGGCTCAGCGTGTTTAAACTGGCTTTGCACCCTGCTAAAGGAGTAAGACATTCTGCTCTGCCAAAATCCCCTTGGATTTTGTGATCATATATCAAGGAGACTCAGACCCATTCCTGATATTGGGAATCGTGATAAAGTCATTCATTTGCAATAGTCACGATGCTTGTGCGAAGCAGCAGTAGCAAGATAGCAATGGTGATTCCAACCCAGAAGATCTTAGTGATGCTCTTGATAGTTTTCCTTGTTGGGAATGCTCTCTATGAAAGCAGCAGTAAATTGAAGAGGCACCAAATGAGATGAACAGAAAACTCCTCTTAGATCTTAACAAAGATCTTTACCTTTATTGGTCCTTGGCTAGTCTAGAATATGGAGAGAAAATCTGCTGAACAGAGTGGTAATGAGCAGTAACATTCTGAGGCAATCCAAATTAGAAGTCTCTGTGAGCGAGAATGATGAAAGTGTTTTCTATTTTAAGTGAGGTGATTACATGAGTGTACACCTCTAGCAAAATCCTAAGGAATGCTTAAGGTGGTTTTGTACATCATGTCTGCAATTATATTTGTGTTAGCCATCAGTAGGTGTGGTGGTTTGAATGTGCTTGGCCCATGGGTTGGCACTGTTAGTGGCATAGTTGGAGAATATGGGTCACTGTGGGTGTGGACTCAGTATCCTCAAGGCTCAGAGAGGACACACCACACAGCCAAGCATCTTAACTAAGGAAAAACTAGGCTCATTGTCCTATGAGATATTTCCTGAAAGGCCCAACAGAGAATGTGCACATTTGGGTAAAGAATGGTTACAGTCTTTTATGTTTTCTTCCAATCTAAAAGAAACAGGGTGAATATTCCTTATCCAGAAATGCTTGGTACCAGGAGTTTCAGAATTTGAATATTTCTGAATTTTTTGCATGTTTGCATACAGCTAATATCTTATGCATGAGGCTGAAGTCTAAATATAAATTGCTGTAGCATTCATATGCATACACTTTACATATATAGCTTAAAGCAAAGTTGATAAAACCTTGATAATTCTGTGCATGAAAATTTCATATTGATGACTTTTCCAGGAGAATTATCAAGTCTGTGCTTGGAGTGCTGCAAACTGAGAGTTTCGGATTTGTCAGGTTCAATCTGTAGTTCACAAATCAATGACATCAGAAGCGCTGAGAACCCCATTCCTCAAGGTGTCAGTGTGCACAGGGATCCTTGAATTACAGCAAATTACTGCCTAGAAGGGAGCAGTGAGGAGGACTCTAGCAGGTGCACACACTGTATTTTGTCAGATAACATGCTTTCCCATGAGCAGCTGCCTGCAATCCTAAGTCTGCTCACAAAGAAAATAACCCTGAGAACTAGGATTGATCCCTTTGAGAACTCCTCTCTGTAAGGGATACAGTGTAATTTGGAAGAGGAAAAAAATATGTGTATACCCGCTGTTTGTAGGAAACTAGTGAACATATAGGCCAGCACCCTTTTAAAATTTTGAATTACATGGCTTTGTGTGTGTGTGTGTGTGTGTGTGTGTGTGTGTGCACGCGCACGCGCAATGGTCCATTTGTAGAGGGGATAAGATAGCTTTAGGGTGTTAGCTCTCTTCTGCCATGGACTGGGTTGCTTCAGGGACCCCTTGTTCCATGGGGTGATAAAAGTTCTGGCCTGATGGGCAAAGAATTTGGCAAGTGACAAACAGAAATGACACAAGGGAGTGTGGTAACTGAATGTATTTTGTACAAAGTGAAAATCAGGCTTATATAGTATACAGAGAACAGGGAAAATAACAGAAGTCACATAGACAGGTAGTGGTCACATCAAAGTCAGTAAGATCAAACAGCCAGGTGCAAGGCGGAGGAGCAGTGGTGTCCTTCTTGGGATATTTTGGCAGCCCCAAGTAAAATTCTCAGGGTCTTTCTGAGGCAAGCAGCTGGAGGTCCTTGATAATATCCTTGGCAAAGCCCTATAACTTCTCTCTGGTGGTAAAGCAATTCTGCCTTGTGTGGGACTGCTCTGATAATTAGTGCCTAACTGCTAGCTCTAACTTTGGAGACACCCTGTCTGATAAGACAGCTTCTTTGTAAAGATGCCAAGATAATTACAGCTAGGAAATCAATTAGGATTATTGAAACACTGTGGAGGCCAGGAAATAATGTTTGATCTCAGTTTAGCTAATAACGAAATATTTCTTAGGGTACCTTTATGCCTGAACAAAGAAAGCATGCAGATCTCTCCACAGACTTTAGCAGAGATCAATCTGGAACACAACTGAGCTAGGAGATGTCAGCAATTGACTACCTCAGGAGACTGGCTGGAGCGTATGCCTCAGGTTTATGATCAGGTTGTTAGGCCTGTCCAGACACCACTGAAATAAACGAGTTCTGTTTGACACTCTTCTACCATTTGGATCCCTGGGATGGAACTAGGCTTGGCAGCAAGTGCTCCTACCAACTAAGACATATCACGGGCCTCCTAGCCCCTGTTTTGTAAAGGGCCACTATCGTAAATGTTTTCAGCTCGGTACCCTAAAAGCAGGTGTTCAGTAGCAAAAACCTCAGCCAACTTGAAACTCAGTGCTAACAACAAAGCATTGAGTGGGCATGGCTGTGCTGCAATGAAACCTCACACCAGTGGGTTGCATAACCAGATCTCACCCTGGCTAGGGACTGACCCAATCTAATATAAATGCAGAGGCTTGAACACAATACAAAGCCTTCCCTGGACAGAACAAATCTATCACACAGACTAAAAAAGCAAGCATGCAAAAGACTAATCAAAAGATCATAATGAGAACAAAACTCATGAAAGAAGCAGCCAGCTCAGGAGCCTTCTCTTTTCTTGCTCTGGGACACTTTCTCTCCCAGGTGGATGGGAAAGTGTACAGGAGCTGATGGGGGTCCTGGGACAGCTGAGAGTCAGCTCAGTGTGCTAAAACACAAGGAGTTGTACCAAGTGGTGGTTAAAGGATAAGGCAGAGTCATTGGCTCACTTGTGGACCCACTGACCCAACAGAGACTTTTAACACTGTCCTGTAAAAGAGTTTTTAACAAAAGCCTACATTAAGCATTTTCAATCGGTTCTGCTTGGAGGGTGGCACAAACATTAAGTGAGGGTAAGAATCTGGTTCATTGGTTGTGATAATTTGGAAAAGCATTCATCTCAGAGAAAGAGTAACTTATAAAGTCCTCCTCTTCAAACTTGATACAATAGTTACAAACATCAAGCAAAGCATTCAGTCTCACTCTTTGTTGTTCTCTTACAAGCCACTCCAAGTTAATTATCTACATTTCTTTTCGTTGTATAAATACATTTGAAATATGTAATCTGTTCTGAAAACCATAGTATAGTGTAAAAACATTAAATAAACAATCCTACTAATAGGCTGAGATAGGAGAAGCATTATCTCAAGGCCATTATGTGGTGCCCAGCAAGACACTGTCAGGTACAAACAAGCAGAAAGAGTATATAGATTGTACAATATTGATCATGGAGCATGCCTGCTGCCACTAAATTCTGAAGGACACAAAGGAGGAGTTCGTGACCATGTCCTCTTTTTCTCTTTTCTCTGTCTTGATGCAGTCCTTTGCTTGGGTCTTTGAATTCCCTGCTGCATTCTGACTTCCTTGAAGGGAAACTCATGACATTCTATCTGTGGTGCACAGCTTGGATGTGCAATAGAGTGGCATGTGCTCTTTCTTCCAATTACTGATTTTGTCAACTATGAGTCAAGTATTGTGTAGGCTCCTAAGGCATGGCAGGTTCTTAGTGACTAATTCTGATAGGAGGGGTAGATTATAATAAGCTACCCAAAAAATGAACTGGACTATGGATGAGAAGGTTATTTTCTTGACAACAAATTTAAGCTGGGAAGTGAAAGATATATCTTCAAACTATCAGAGAGAAGTGTCCTTAGAAAGGGACTGGGCATGGAATATGTGCAGGGACCAGGAGAACTCGCAATATCCTAGAAGCAGACAGGAAGCCAGCATGGCTGAAACAGAGAGGACAAGGAGGGGCTGGCAAAGGCAGGAGAGAAGCAGTGCCTCCAGGCAGTGATTGAAAGGACCCGAACAACAGAACAGAACAGGCGAATCCTTCTGATAATCCTAGAAAGGGGAACACCTGGGCTGCCATGTAAGGAAAGTGGACTGTGAGGAGAGCAAGAGTGGAGGAGAGGCTCCAGGCAGGACACTGGAGAGCAAGAGTGGAGGAGAGGCCCCAGGCAGAACACTGATTCCTAGAAAGAGAAGGAGGAAGGAGAAAGGAAAATGAGAATAAAAATCACTGGGATTCCCACAGAAAACCGGTGGGAACTGCTTGGCCTCTATGGATTGCTTAATCTGGTGCTGCTTAGCTTTGTTTGTTTGGTCTCCAGTTCTGCTCCTCAGGCACCAGGCTCCTGACTGCTTGCGTTTGGGTGTGTACCCTAGCACCAGTTTAACCTCATTCTTAAGCCAAATTTAAAAAGCAAAACCCAAATTAAAGGATCATGATGACATACAAATTTAGATTTCTAGGAACTGGGGTGTGATTCAGTAGAGTGTCCAGCATAGACCAAGCACTGGCTTCAATTCCCAGCATGACTGTGCACACCTGTAAACCACAGCCCTTGGGAAGTAGAGACGAAAAGGATCAGAAGTTCAAGGTCACCAGAGGCCACAAAAGGACTTCAGGGCCAGCCCTGGAGTAGGAGACACAGTCTCAAAATATCTGCTCATTTTCTAAGACAATTGTCAGGAAGAAATACTCACATCTAGCTATATGCTTCCTGCTACATTTGTTTGAAATATGTTATCATTTTGTAGTTACAGTATGTTTTAAAGTTTCACGTTCTTTGACAAACCAAGTTCCCATCTACAGCTCTACCTCCTCAACAGCACTGAAGCACACAGAGGAGTTGGTATAAAGCATTAAAAAAAAAATCCGTGTATAGGGAAATGGTTTAATACAACACATAACATTTGTTCCACCTAAACTACACATCTATTTAAATAAAGTGTGTTATCCAAGAGAAAGTGGGAAGTTATAATATGTGCTCATTTGTGGGTAGACAGATAAACGAAGACTTCTGAGAGGTGTGTAGTGGATCACAGGAAGTATTCCTTAGTCTCAGATGGCTGCTGGGTGTAGAGGGTTGGTCTAGTGCTGCTATGTATTCAAATGCTAAATACTGACCTCAAGATCTGGTTGCTGTAAGAACTGAGCAGACAGGGACACCTCATAAAAATACCAACGAGCAAGGAATGTCCATTAAGCCTAAAGACAGAGCTTCAGAAGGGTTTACCGAGCAAACATTAGTCCCCAGGAGATGCCCTAATTGTGAGGAGTAATGCCAGGTTCCAGGAAACGTCCCCAGTAAGGGGTGGAGTGCGATTTCTATCTCCTCCTCACCTGGGGCACAGAGGTCAATGAGAACAATAGACAATGGGCTCTACCAATGAGAGAGAACCAACTCATGCTGTAAACCTATGTACTGAAAGGTATAAAATGTGTGTGCTTTTGATCCTGGTGGTCTCCTTTGCTCAGAATGCAGGACAACCCCAGTATACTGGTTCAATAAAAACCTCATGCAATTTGCAGCAATCTCCCTTCTGATTCTTCAAGAGTGGGGCACCCATGCCAAATTTAACATTGCCACCCTCACAAAGAGATCCTCAAGATGCTATGTAACCTTGCTCCCCAAGTTAATTGGTCAAAAGGCTAAAAAATGTGATTGGGCAGTAGATAGAAGTGGGTAGGCAGATTTTCTGTTACTTGGCAGGGGGGTTGCATGTAGAGAGAGAAGAGAGAAGAAAGACGACCAAGGGAGGGGGAGGCCGCCAAGAGAGGGGATGGACCATGACTACCACATGGCCAGAAAAAACAGCAAATAACAAGGGACATAGGGCTGGGATATAAGTTAAAATAGATCCAAATCCCACCCAATCTAGGCTTACAACTTGTAAATCCTTTATACAAGCTAGATAGAATGTGTAATTCCTTTTACAGCTGAGCACCTGAGATGTAGCCATTCAGGGCTGAGATATGTTATAAATGTAAAATGCACACTGAATTTGTAAGACTTACAGTGAAAGTGTGTGAACTTTCCCTGGTGATTTAAAAAAAAAAAAAAGAACAAACTTGTTCCATATTAAGATGATAAGATAGATTTTTTTCAGTGCTTTGAGTTAACTAAAATAAGTGCTTAAAATTAATATCATTTATTTTTATTTTAAATTTCTGTCTGTTGGTGTGTATGTGTATGTGTTTATGCACATATGTGTGCCTGTGGGTGTGTACATGGACACAGAGGCCAGATGAGAGTATCTGGTGTCCTTTGTATCACTCTGGCTATTCCTGAGTCAGAATCTCCCTATGAACTTGGGTCTCATGTTTCCTCTACTCTTCCTGAAGCCATAAAGGCAGAGCAATTCCCCATCTCTTCCCACCACCACCCACAGAGCTTGGATGCAAGTGTTCTTAGGGTAGTGTCTTCTTATTTAGGTACTGGGTTGCTCTGTTGTACCAGTAAACATTCGTGAATTCCAAACAACCACCAAGAAGCTGCAACCCATTAGGGTCTTTTTATTCAAGCTTGAGCTTGGGCTCCCTGTCAACCCTAACACAGCAGGAAGATGGAGTCCCCAGTCTAGTTTTAGGAAAGCATTTATAGAGGCAAGAAAGGGGTAGATAGTCTGGTACACATCTGATTAGGGAGCCATTATGGTCTTTAACATAATTGGGTTTTTTGCTGTGTAGATCAGTCTGATCTCACAAGAGATCTGCATCGTGACAGAATTGCAGTCATGTGAAGCCACTCTCCACTAAAGCATTCAAACTTGATGAACCAACCCCAGGACTCCCAGGAAGGAACAAGGTTCAGTTAACAATGTCATGCTACTCCCCTCATTTTGATCAATGGTCCATGGTGTGTTCGCTGCAGACATTAGAGGACACTGGATGACTACAGGGAAACATGATTTTCCTGCAGAACCATATTTTTTCATGATAAAAAGTTGAACAGCAACAAGGAAATAATCCAACAAGATATTCCAAGGCTACTGTCAAATAATTGGCTTCAGGCTGGATGCCCTGCTCAGAGTCCTTGTGTCCTTGTGATACCTTGACTGAAAAGAAGCAGCAAGAACAGTGTGAAATGTCAGATTTTTGAAGTCTACCCAAAATTCCAGGATGATGAGGTTGCTGCATGTGTTGCAGGAATTTTTAGCCTGAGGGGAGTGGTTGATATCACTGTTGGAAGGAACAGTGAAAACTGAAGGAACCTTCACTGAGGCCTGGAGCAGACAGGCCTTACAGCCCCTTACTGTGAGCACTAGAACCTTCTGCTACCACAGCTTTAGTTAGTACTAGGTCAAGAAACTTTGGGTCTGATCTAGTCAATTTTGGCATAAAGAGATTGTTAGAGTCCATCAGGGTGGTACACAGCTGGGACCACAGCAATGGAGGTGGAGGTAGGAACTCTTGAAGAACAAGAGTTCAAGGCCATCTTCTAATACAGTCTAAGTTCAAGGTCACCATAACACATAATACTCTGTCTAAGACCCTCACTACTGGCAAGACAAGAAGAAAGAAAGAGAAAGAGGCAGAGGGGTGGGGGAGAGAAAGAAAGAAAGAAGGAAGAAAGGAGAAAGAAGAGAGAGAGAAACTGATGTAGAAATCTACTTTAGCACAACACGCAGGAAACAGCCTTAGAGTTGGCCCCTTATTTCAGTCAAGTAGTATAAACAAGCTCAGTGCATGGCTGAGCTGTGTTCTCATGTCCATGCAGGGATCTGCTGTGTCAGAGCCAATCTGAAGAAAGTAAACAAACATGTGAATGCAAGTTGTGGTAGAAAACTCAAAATCACTTTTGTAGCAATGGCCACCACCACCACACACCCCCACACCCCGACACCTCCACACTCCACCCCACATTGAGCTTCTCCTAGACAGTGCTGGTCTAGAAATATAAAGCAGTGCTAAGGGTCACAGGTCAATCCTTGGGAGAGCAGCTGAGCTTTAGGGGGGAAGACAGAGAATGGGAGGGTTTTACATGATCTAGATTTAAACTGAATGGAGCCTAGTGTGTTGGTGTTTCCTCTAATCCCAGCACTCAAGAGGCAGAGAGATAGAAAGATTACATTAAATTTGAGGTCCAATTGAACTACATAGCAAATTGCAGGCCAGTCAAGTTGACAGAGCAAGAACTTGTATCAAAACAAAACAAAACAAAACCAAGCAAACCAAAAAAAGAAAAAAAAAACAAAAAAAAAAAACAAAGCAAAGAATAGAAAAAAAAAATCAAAGTTCAAACAACAAAAGGTAGAAATTAAAAACAGCACATTCACCAATTTATAAATTATAAAGCTAAAATATAAAGCTTATAATGAAATAATTTAAACTTGACACCCCTCCAATTAACATGTTAAAATATGAACAACTTTAAACTGATACCTCATCACTGCACACGGACAGTTAAATAAGCCACTTTAAAAAACAAACAAACAAACCAAAAAAACCTCTCTGTTTTCTCTGGAAAAAGAAACTCATTGCAGACATGAGAGGGTTGGACATGAATTTACAAAAGAGATTGACCAAAGAAGACATAAGTGACTTGAAATAACCTTTGTTTTTATTGCATTTATTCATTCATTTATTCATTCATTATCTACGTGCCGAAGGGCATATGCAGAAGTAAGAACACACTTAGAAAAATCAGCCCTCTCCTGTCACATGGTCTCCTAAGAGCAAACTCGAGCCGTCTGGCTCAGCGGCCAGCGCTCCAATGCCCTGAGCCATTTTGCTAACCTAAGGGATCTTTATTTATAACAGCGGGTAACACAGCTAAGACAGGATACAGAGGATCTTGACGCCTGGAAGGAGCACTTTTCTGACTCACATTTCCTCTTTGTACAAGTCTCCCACTGAAAAGCCTAAGCCTCCCTCAGCCTTGAGGACCCCTAGACAAAATGGTCACCTTACTGTGTCTCTCCCTGACTTCTCAGCTGAAACCCAGAAAACGATAGGTCTCAAAATGGTTACTCTAGGATACCTCTGCTCATCTCCTGAAGGATAGAGACCATTTGCATAAAAATCTGGGGAGATAGCTGAGTTCTGCTCTATTTCTATACATCAATAGATCACCTTTGGTAGTAGGCAAGAGGGCCATTTGAGCTCCAAATTCGATTTTTGTTTGATTGAGAGGTTGGATGTTGCTGGAAGGAGTATTATATAATGGCTACATTTCTCTACCTCAAGTCATAAGCTTAGAAATGAATGCAACCTATTATAAGTTGTACAATATTTCCATAAACATCAACAAGCTCTTTCTACAAGCACATGCTGTATTTACCTTAAAAGGGAGAAATGATTCGTATGAATTGCTGTTATCAGGAGAGCCATTGAACTGCTTATAAATTCCTTCCTGGGAATTCCAAACCTTTATGTCATAGGCAGGAAACCTTCCCTTCTCAGGACTTGTCTGGTCTAATAGGAAACTCCAAAGCCCTTATAAGGATGAACTACACAGCCAGACCCCCCGCCCCCCTGAGACAGGGGCTCACATAGCCCAGGTTGGTTCTTGTAGGGCAGTGGACCATGACACTAGATAGAAGAACTGGTAAGCTTGCAGCACACTTGAGAACCCTGATAAAACTCATAATTGAAAATGGCAGGAATTTGAACAAGCTCCCATTCAGATTCCTGTCCTGGAACACTCCACTAAGAAGACCATGACAACAACAACTAGTCACTTAGCATAGAGTCTAGAGTTCTCCATGCTAATGTATCTAGGGGCCTTGAGTGGTCAGCCAGTGGGCATCATTTCCCAGGCATCCCTTCCTTTACAAACTAACCAAGAATGACTTTTAACTTCTCACCTTCCAGTCTCGAGGTTCAGAATGCTGGGATCACATTATTCCACCATACCCCATTATGTAGTACTGGCAATCAATGCAGGGTTTGTGCATAGTAGGCAAGTACTCTAACAGCTTCACTGCAACCTTCTTGATTTTTAAAATTAGTTAGTGTCTTAGTTAGGGTTTCTATTGCTGTGAAGAGATACCATGACCACAGTAATTCTTATAAAGGAAAATATTTAATTGGCTGGCTTATAGTTTCAGGGGTTCAGTCCATTATTATCATGGTGGGAAACATAGTGGTATGCAGGCAGACATGGTGCTGGAGAAGGAGCTGAGAGTTCTTGATCTGCAGGCAGCAGGAGACTGTGAGCCACACTGGGCATAGCTTGAGCATATAAGACTTTAAATCCTCACACACACACACACACACACACACACACACACACACACACACCTGCCAGTGACATACTTCCTCCAACAAGGCCACACCTCTTAATAGTGTCATTCACTCTGGACCTAGTATTCAAACACATGAGTCTATGGTGATCATTCCTATTCAAATCCCCAAGTTAGTTAGTCAGTCAGTTTGTTGGTGTGTGTTTGGGTGTGTGCACACAAGCACATGGTGATTAGTTAGAACAGGTCATTGAGTGACCTCCTCTGTTTCTCTCCATTTGTTCCTTTGAGGCAGTGCCTTTCTAAGAATTGGGTCTGAAATTTGTTCTGTTATGCTAGAGGCCAGCAAGGCCAGGTGATTCTTAACACACACACACACACACACACACACACACACACACACTCATACATACTCACACACACTCACACACACACTCTTCATAGATGGGGTTGTAGGCATGTGAAAGTCACCCAGCTTGTTACACAGATGCTGGGCTCTAAACTCCAGCCTTCATAGTTGTAAAACATTGCTGAGCCATCTTGCTAGCCTTTGATTTCTCACTTTTTGATGGTTTCACTCTTTTGTTTTGTTTTGTTTTAAAATTGGGCCTCATGCATCCCAGAAAGCTCTAATCTTCCTATAAGCTTTGAAATCTTTAGATTTTTTTAAATTTTTAACTCAATGTATTGTAATTGTGTATATATATATATATGATGAGTGTGTGAGCATAGGCTCAGGCAGTGTGAATGTAGAGGTCAGAAGTCAACTTTCAGAAGTCAGGTCTCTCTTTCACCATAGGATCCAGGGATCAAACTTAAGTTGACAGGGACTTGGGGATCCAACTCAAGTCCTGAGGCTTAGACTGAGTCATTCCATCAGTCTTTTTTTCTTGTTGTTTGTGTTTTATTTTTATTCATTTTAATTTGACCATCCTGTATTTCTCTTGAGTTTATTTGTATATAGTAACTTCTTTTCATTTTTCATATTACTGTGAATTGGCTTTTGTGTTACATTTTTTAAAGAGTTATACATGTGTGTGTGTGTGTGCATACATACACATGTGTGTGTAGTATATGTGCCTAAGCACATGCACAAAGACTAGAAGAGGGAATCATGTGTCCTCCTCTGTTTCTCTCTACTTCTATAAGGCAGGGTCTCTCCCTGAACACCAGCACCTGAAAAAGCCCCACCCATGCTTAGGGTGGGTCTTTCCTCCACAATTAACATACTTAGGATAGGTCTTCCCACCTCAATGAACCCAGTCTAGAAAGTACCTTACAGACACAGCCAGAGATTCATCTCCAAGGTGATCTTAGACCCTGTCAAGTTAGTAATCGACATAAACTATTACACCCTACAATCAAGCATTCTCCTGCTTCTCTGCTAGGCTGGAAGCCAGGAAGCCCAGTCATCCCACTCTCTGACCCTCTCCACCAAAGTGACAGGCTGGCAATAGATTCCAGCCTTGTTGCATAGGTGCTGAGTTCCAAACGATAGTCCTCGAAATGGTACAGCTGTCCCTCTGAACCGCTGAACCATCTTTAAACCCTGTCGTGTAGAAGCCTTTAAGTGACCCCTTTACCATTTCCTGGCCACTTTTACCACCTCATTTTTCCTGTGCCAGTAACTCCATCCCAAATCCCTGATTTTAAGTGACCCCGGCTCTAAAAACAAAGGTTCTAGTTCCAGGTTACTGCCTCCTTCTGGTGACCTTGACCTTGACCTTGACCTACTTTCTTTGATGAGGACAGGAAACATGTAGTGGGTCTTCCCACTTCACCTAGAAAATGCCTCACAGACACAGCCAGAGATTGACTTCCAAGGCAATTTTATATCTGCCAAGTTATCAATCAATATGAACTATACCCGGTGTAAACCAACCGCCCCCCACTGATGTAAAGAATCCCCTGCAAACACCACAGCAGTGACCATCTTTGTACACATGCCTTTGCTTAAAGACTTTGTCAGATAAGGACCTCCGTGGAGAAAACCATTGATCTGTCTTAAATATGCTCAAAGTACTTCA
This sequence comes from Mastomys coucha, assembly GCF_008632895.1. NCBI lineage: Eukaryota > Metazoa > Chordata > Mammalia > Rodentia > Muridae > Mastomys > Mastomys coucha. Next base: position 41,604,401 of record NW_022196911.1, on the reverse strand, counting down.
GCAGTACAGTTTTATTACTTTAAAACATTTGAGATTAGGTTTTCCCAGCTGCGTGAGAGCTGTTACCTCTAATTGATTCTGCCAGATGGTCTCCCTTCCATACCCACCTAAGAAAGCCAGTACCCCCACGACTAGCTAGACACAACCTAAAACAACAAAATTCATACAAGAAAAACCATAACTAAACAGGCAGGTTTCGGTGTCCTCGCTAACAGATGTCCTCTGATGTTCACAGTAGCTCCCCAATGCAAAAAAAAAAAAAAAAATCTTTCAACAAAGCTACCTTTCTGCTCACTTAATATTTTCACTCTGGGTCTATTTAATTTGGTTCTGTTATATGTGGGAACCAACACAGACCCACACACTGGGCAAGCAGTTGTTAAGCCAGATGAAACTGAGCTCCTCCAGCTTGGAAATTAAATTCGGTGACCACTGTCCTCCCAGAGGATCTTTTGCTGACTATATCGATTGCGGCAAGAGCTCTGCCTTCATGTGTCCCAGTCACTGGTTGTTCTTCCGTCAGAAACACAGCTCCAGTTTCCTCCAGGAATGGAGAAGTTGTCTGAGTCGGTTCCCTTTGAGCACACAACAGGCAAGGTTCGTCTTTCGCAAAGGGTTTCCTTTGACAGTCAGCAGCTGCCTGTGGGCAAGCTTTTTCTTGTGTAGGAGAGTTTGGCAGTACTCCTGAACCCTCCATGCTCCTGCTCCAACCTTCTGAGTGCTGGAATTAATTACTGGTCTGCTCCACCATGCTCCCATTCAGAAGGAGTCTTAACAGAGGCAGAGGAGAGTCATGCAGAGATACACAGTATAGGGAGGTAGCAGGCACAGATAGAACCTGCATCATCATTTAGCCCTGTTCTCTACCTTCCTTCCTTTCTTTATTTCTTTTGTGTGTGACCATGTGTGTGTGTGTGTGTGTGTGTGTGTGTGTGTGTGTACAGATTCATGCGCATGTCTCTGCTGAGACCAGAGGACAACCTCCATTGAAATTTCCCAGGAACCTAGTCCATCTTATTTTGAGACAAGGACTCTCTCGGATTTGGAACTCAGCATCGAGGCTAAGCTGACTGGCACCCGAGTCTCAGGCCTCTGCTTTACCTTCACCTCTCCATCTCTTGAGTTTACAAGCATGCACTACCATGCCTAGCTTTTTCATGTGGGGTCTGGGATCAAACACAGATTCCTCATGCTTGTACAAAAAGCACCTCACTGTCTGAGCCACATCTCCACCCTCCTTGATGTCTGTATGTCTATTTTCTTCTTTTGTTTTTTTTGAGTCAAAGTCTTACCAACATAGCCCTGGCTGACCTTGAACTTACCACCTTCCTGCCTGAGGTTCCCAAGTTATGTAATGTTAATCGTATGCCATCTGGCTTTTTCTTAATCTTTCAAGGTCAGAAATTTCTATGAAAACTACTGGCTTCTTTAGATTTTCAAACATCATCAAAGAACTGCACCTACCTATCTTAGCCCTTTATTCCCCCTACCTGTTCAGGAGCTTTGTGGACATACCACAAAACTCAATGTCTCAAAGACATCATACTAACCATTCCTAATGTATGAAAGCACATGTGAGCTTCAACATCCATGATTACAGTCTCTGGGATGGGAGATCCTATCCCTGAAACCCAGGTTAAATGGCACATTTCAATGGAGAGTGGGTTACAGTTGAATCCTCTTGAGAGCTAATTATCCACAGAAAACAGGAACTCTTTTCTCAGTGGCTGTGGACAGAACCTCTAATGAGGTTGCCAGGTGACCTATCACATAGTTTTCAAAAAGGAAAATACCGAAGTCAGAAATGAAGGGGAGCCCTTAAAAGTGGCAGCCCAGAAGCGGTCAGGATGGCTGCTGGCTGCTGACATAGCAGTAGTACTCATTTGAATTCTCCATTTCATATACATTCTCCTCGATGGTGTAGATATTTTCCTCAGAATGAATCCTGCCTGCTCCTGCATTCGCCAACCCTCCTGGAGGCAAGTTGGCCAGTGTAATAAGGCTATAACAACAAAATAAAGATGTTGATAAGAAGAATTTCCCAGGCAACAGAGAATAGAGTTCAAAGCATATAATTCACTAAAGACAGCAGCCAGTTGACACTCATGACCCTTCACTAGATGCTCATTGAAAGAATCAATTCTATTCCATTGAACTACCTAACTGTCACTCTATCAATACTAACAGGAGCTGTCTCCTGAGAAGCTTTGCCAGTGCTCGACTAATACAGTAGAGGCTCACAGTCATCCATTGGACTGAGCACAGGGTCCCCAATGAAGGAGCTAGAGAAAGGATTCAAGGAGCTGAAGGGTTTGCAGCCCTTAGGAGGAACAACAATATGAACTAACTAGTACCTTCAGAGCTCCCAGGGACTAAACCACTAACCAAAGAGTACACATGGTGGGACTCATGGTCCCAGCTGCATGTAGCAGAGGATGGCCTAGTCAGTCATCAATGGGAAGAGAGGCCTTTGGTCCTGTGGCAGTTCTTTGCCCCAGTGTAGGGGAATACCAGGGCCAGGAAGTGTAAGAGGGTGGGTTGATGAGCAGGGGGAGGGGGAAGGGAATAGGGTTTTTTTCAGAGGGGAAACTGGGAAAGGGGATATTATTTGAAATGTAAAAAAAGAAAATATCTAAGGAAGAAAGAAAGAAAGAAAGAAAGAAAGAAAGAAAGAAAGAAAGAAAGAAAGAAAGGAAGGAAGAAAGAAAGAAGGAAAGAAAGAAACCCAGACATGAGTTTGTAGAACAATTAAGGACATGTAAATGGATCTTAATTGACTTAGGTATGAAAACAACAGGTCCGGATTCTAAGTCTTCATAGGCCCAAGTGTTTGGGATGTGTCAAAATGCATGCAGTATAGTTACAAGTGGTTAAGAGAAAGCCCTATGCTTACTGAGGATTAGACAACATAGATGTTCCAAGTGTCAAGTAGGAGGAGAAGGTGAAGGGGTTTATGGCCCTTGAACTGCTATTTCAACCCTCTGTGCACTCCAACAATTTCAAAACGAAAAAGGGAATGTGTTATAGGACTCAAACATCATGGCTTAGGTAAACTCATTTGGTTTTGTTTGTTTGTTTGTTTGTTTTGTTGCTGTCATTGTTTGAGGTGCTTGATTGCTCATTTGGCTTGGGGTTTTAAATGTTTTTTAGTATTACGTTTTATATTTATTATGCTAACTATGGGTTTCACGATGACCTTTTCATGGCTGTCTATACTCCGCCTGTATTCACACACCTCATCTTCATCTCTTGTTTCCAATTAGTATTCCATCTGTTTTCACATCCCTTATATGCAAGTGCAATTTTTAATTCAAGACAGTTAGACACCATCCTGTGCATCTGCAGATTACCGCAGTGAAAAAAAAAATACATATAGCCATAGAAGCCAGGTATTAGGAAACTTCATGCCTCAGTTTTCTCATCTGTAGAAATGTGAGCCCTGCAGCAGGGCTGCTGTGAGGAGCACCAGATCATTCATTTACTGGAGTTGATTATTAGTATTTATCAGGCACTATGTTGGAGTTGCAATAGTCAATGCCACAGGGTTACAGAGACAGAGAGAGCTTAAACTGAGCGCAGCATTTCACAGGAACTGGAGTGATCCCTGTCACCACTACCTACGAATATTATGTTTCCAGTTTCACTTCTAATGAAGAATAATGGTAATGGTAATTGAATACCATACTTGAATTTAAATGACTTTTCACGCTATATTATTTTGTCTTTGGAACATTCTGGATTTTGTTGGTTCTGAGATGTGTTTCCTATGGTTATTCAGCAGATGATCATAATTTCCCTTGAAATGCATTGCAATCTTAAATCTTACTGAAACTGCAAAATCTGTGTGTGTGTGTGTGTGTGTGTGTGTGTGTGTGTGTGTGTGTCAGGAGTGGAGAAATGAGCATCACCTAAAGAGCTTTGAGAACAATACCTCCTCAGGCTCCATCTCCCGAGATCCTGATTCAGTTGTTCTAGATATGTCCTATATCAATCAGCAAGATTAGTCCCCAGGTCATGCTAATATACTGTCACAATAGGAAATGCCTAGGCTGTTCTATAAAAACCCTGACCATAGCTGATTGAGGTTTTTTTTTTCTCTCTCTCTATCAATTTAATAGCAACCTAAAATAGCAAACACTCATTTAAAGGCTCAGTTTGTTAGAAACTAGAGATAAGTATTTGCTAACAATAAGGAGGCAAATTATACATATCAGCTTTAGAACAGAGGAAGCTAAGTGTACAGCTTGAAATTTCCCTTTATAAATAAAGGAAGCCTAACCTAAAATTTCAAAGTTCCAACTCAGAATTTCTCAAATAATAAAGCTATCTTTTACCCTCTTATCCTTGTCCCAATACCCATTTTCCCAATCCCTCTTCCATTATTCTTACCTCAAATTCTGTAGCTTCTTTTTCTTATAGGAATACCCTAAGTAACAGGAGAAGAAAAATCAATTAGAGTACTTTTCTAAGATAATTGAAATAAGAAATAAAATTGCCAAGTCCTGCCATGTGAAAGGGACAGTGTGACACAGTTCCCACCCCTGGAGAAGAGCTAGCAGGACTTGGGCCTCCACAAGTGTTGATGGTTGCTAAGCATGAGGTTTGGTTATATAATAATGTATATAGTTTACTTTATGTTTCTCCTTCAGGAGATGTTCTCCCAACAAAGTTCTCAGGGAATGCTCTCCCTGCCAAGGTTAATGACTCTATGATAATTAGACACAGCATGAGTCCAGGAAATGAGGGTATATCTCAGCAAAATGGTGAACACTGTGACCTTCAGGACAGCTCTTAGGGCTGTGGGAAAGAACTGTGAAAACACAAGTTCAAGAATATATAATTTCTCAACTATGCAAAATATAAGGATACAATATGACTTATATGAAGGGCTTCATGTACTTAAATGAGCAAAGACAGCTACACTAGGAGCCAGCTTGTCAGAAAGATATTAAAGAAGGTGATAAAGAGATATGAGGAGTGGTCAACAAATAACTGCCTAATTTGAAACTCATCCCATGGGCAAGAACCAATCCCTGACAATTTTAATGATACTCTGTTATGCTTGCAGACATAGCTTGAGCCTAAAATAAATGTTCTCTGAGAGGCTCCACCCAACAGCTGACCAAAACAGATGCAAAGACCCACAGTCAAACATCAGATGGAGCCTAGGGAGTCTTGTGTAAAAGTTGGGGAAAGAATTGAAGGATCTAGAAGGAGTAGGAACTACACAGGAAGACCAACAGAGTCAACTAACCTGGACCCTTGGGGACTGAACCACCAACCAAAGAGCATACATGGGCTGGACATAGCCCTCACTCCACCCTACTCATATATAGTAGATGTGTAGCTTGGTCTTCATGTAGGTCCCCCAGCAGCTGACTGGGGGCTGTGCCTGACTCTGTTGCCTGCCTCTGGATGTCCTGTTCACCTAAATGTGCTGCCTTGTCTGGCCTCAGTGAGAGAGAATGTGCCTAGTCCTGCAGTGACTTGATATGCCAGGGTGGGTTGATACCTAGGGGGCCCTCCCCCTTCTCTGAAGAGAAGGAAAGAGGGATTGGAGGAAGAGCTGTATGAGGGGATACTGGGAGAAAGGGTGTTTATGATTGACATGTAAAGTGAATATATAAATAAATTAATGGAAGAAAAAATTAATAGTGTTTAAGTCTGTTTTCTGTCTCATTGAATAAAATGTATGTTATTTTTTAAAAAAAAAAAAGGATAAAAAAGAAAAAGAGAAAGAGCTCCCCCAACATGGGATGGGATTCTAAGTGAAAAATGCCCATCTCTTTCTGACCTTTTACATAAATCCCTAACTTCTAGGTCTTGGAAGAACTCCAAAAGTAGTGCATGTTATCATTTCTCTTCTCATCATCTACTGGCCTCTAAATTTCATATTCAATTGATCATTCCCCACAGTTTAAATGCAGTCTATGAGCAAGCCCATGTGAGGATGTATGGGGTTGTTTCTTTCTTGGAAAAATCCGTTTAACAAAAAATGGCACAAAAAACAATAGGGAGAAGTAAGGCTGATTTCAATGCCTATATCCATCAATTTGGACATGTTCCAAACACATAGGTATGTATTTGGATGTGTATGTTCCAGGCCAGGGTAGGCTGCAGGAAATTCTGTCTGGAGAAAAAGGCTTTTTTTTTTCCTGTTTGGCTAACGTACTTAGAGACCATCAACCCATCAACAACCTGGTTGCCCAGACAGGTATCAGTTGTACCTAGTATATCTGAGGTTGTGTATCATAGTTACAGGACCTATCTTCCTTAAAGCCCTAGCAATATCAGTTCACAGTCGGCAAGACCAAGTTATTCTGGTTTTTCTCAGATGGCTCCAGCTTTACCAATGGAAATTCCATTTTTTAGCAACTCCCTTCAGTCCTGTGAACACCAGAGATGGCCTATCACCCTACAGTCACCATCCTTGTTGTATGTTAAGGAGAAAGACTCATAGACTGTATTATACTCTGATTAAAGCCTTTTCTGCTCTCAGAGAAAAGAAAGTACATCACAATTATGAAAGTGGGCAAAGGGTTGGGCTGATGGGAACGTTTGGATCTCGAGTGTGATAATGGTCTCCACATACAATAACCAAACTGGAAAAACCTTTTCCTGAGACTGGGTCTCCCGCAGCCTGCCTTGGCCAGGAACTCACTGTGTGGCTGAGGATAACCTTGAGCTTCTGATTCTCCTGTTCCTACCCCCAGAACAGTAGTTCTCAACCTTCATAAGCTGAAGTTCCTCATGTTGTGAGGACTCTCAACCATAAAATTATTTTGTTGCTACTTCATAACTGTAATTTTGCTACTATTATGAATTGTAATGTAAATATCTGATATATGGAATATTTGATAGGTGACCATAAGTTGAAAACCACTGCTCTAGAGAGTTCTGGGATTATAGGTGTATGCCACCACACCTAGTTTTATAGGTCTCCAGAGCTTCCTGCATGGTATGAAAGCACATTACGTGCCCAAACCCCAAGTCATTTGTTTAAATGAAGACAAATAACTATGTGTGCTGAGGAATGTAAGGAGAAAACCCAACTCAGGAATTTCAATCATGGTTCATTGTTAAAGAGAGATGCTTGAGAAAGCAATATAGAAACCCACATAAAGAGAGGTGGTAATGTTGGGTTTCCTATTAACCATTGGCTTATGTATAACTTAAATAGAATAGCTTTTTCAATTAACTAGGGAGAGACAGAAGAGAGGATGGGGAGATGAGAAAAGGAGAAGAAAGGAAAGAGGAGAAAAGGAGAGGAGATGGAAAGGGAAGGGAAGGGAAGAGAAGAGAGGAAAGGTCAGATCGGTATAGGACAGGACAGGACAGGACAGGATAGGACAGGACAGGACAGGACAGGACAGGAGAAGGCAGGGGTTCCCAAGTACTTCTGCTCATGTGTAAAGGCCAGAGGATTGTCTGAGGAAAAAAGTCTGTCATCTTTTACCATGTGGGTTCCTGGGATCAAACTTAGGGCATCAGGCTTGTAATAGATACCTTATCCTACTGAGCTATCCTACCAGCCCCCAAATTAGTTTTGTATACAAAGATAGCCAATCCTGGTTGTCTGCCTGAACTCAAAGGCCCAGCTTTGTGTCTTGCTCATCATGAAACCTTGAGAACTCAGCCACTCTCAGCAAGCTTTATGTTCTTCTGCCCTAGACTGGGAACAAATAGTACTGCCTGGGTCACAAGATGACGATGATAGAGTGGAGAACACTGGGCACAGAGTCTTCCTGACACATAGAAACTTCAAATGATTACTAGTTATCAGAACTGGCAGCATTTGGAAAGACAAATGAGTATCAGTCTAAACACCTCTAGGCTTCCTTGAAAGACTGTATTTCTTTCTAGGTGTGCACTGGTTCCTATAGTAACAGTTCCATTTATTTATGTATTTACCTATTTATTTACCTTTATTTTATGTGCATTGGTATTTTGCCTACACATATATCTAAATGAGAGTATCAGATCTTGAAGTTACAGACAGTTGTGTGCTGCCATGTGGGTGGTGGGATTTGAGCCTGAGTCCTATGGAAGAGCAGTCAGTGCCCTTAACTGCTGAGCCACCTCTCCAGTCCAGTAACAGCTCTTTATCAGAAAGAAAAATGAGCAACATCTAGCAACTTACATTTAAGGATTAAAACACCAAGGATAAGTGCCAGGGCCAGCCCAGCAGAGATGCCTACTCCAAGATGGACAGCAGTTCGGATAGTTTCTCTGGAGTCCTTAATTTCATCAGCCCATGTGAACATTTTCTGGGGGAAAGAAAACAGGATTCAAGCTCATGATGTCCAGAAATTGGTTATATGTTCAACCAGTCTCATGGTTCAAGAGTCAGACCACTCTTCTTTATGGCTTCGTAGGATGGCAGGAATGATGAAACGAGCCACCCTTGGTCTGTCTTCTTCTAGACAAGTCTCAGTCACCAAAGAAATGAAGTGCCTTATATTAGCTCCTTATATTAATTATATCAAATATTAGCTTAACATTTGTAGTTAACAAGAAAGTAAAATACTCGCTTCAGTGCTGTACATATAAGAGTCACAGTTTATCTCACCTGCTCCCAACCCTAACAAGGCTTTAGAGTAGAACCCAACTGGTTCAAAATTGTTTTCAGAGGGAGGGAGTTTCAGAATGTCTATATTTGATGTCTTTCAAGGAAACTTCCATCCACACACACACAAAAAGCAGTGTTGCAAGAGCCAGGACTTTGCAACTACACAGTCGTGGGTTTAAATTTCCTATCTCCAAGAGCTCAGTGACCCTGTGGGGTTCTTGAGAAAATTAGCAAAGAACCTGTTTCTTAATAAATTCTCAGTCAGTGGTAAATACTATTGCTTTTTCTCTCCTTTATGATACCAGAGAGTCATATACAACATCCACCTACTTCTAAAATTAAGTCCACATTCCACCTTCAAAGACAATGTTAGTAGAGACACTTTTAAAACAAATAAGCCAACTAGTCATGATGATGAATGTCTGGAATCCCAGCACTCAGGAGGCTAAGGCAGGAAAGCAGTAAATCTGAGGCCATGAACTACATATCAAGACCCTATTTCAAAAAACCAAACCACTCATGCATATACGGAAGGTACTAATTAGAATAAGTAGCTTATGAACAGCAAAAACTAAAAGAAGACACGTACTTGGGAGGAGACATGAGAGGGATCTAGGAGGAGTTGTAAGGGGGGGGGATGAAGTGAATATTATTGAAATATACCATATGCGTGTACAAAATAATCTAAGAATAGATAAAAACTACATTTAAAAGCAATACAACAACACTAAACAATAAAATTCAATAAATCTCGGAAGTTGTCCTCCATTTAATCAATACACATTGCTTCCTGTGTACAAAGCACTTGTAGGCAACAGAGATTCTTAGATGTGGTCACCATCTCAAAGAGGGAAGACTCAAGCTCAAGGTGCCAAGCACTGACTGTGAGCACACAAATAAGAGATCAAATTAACTGAATGCAGGCCTCAAGACCTGGACCTAAAGAGTTGTTTTTACTATTATTATTATTATTATTATTATTATTATTATTATTATTGTTGTTGTTGTTATTATCTGTTAATTATTGGTGTATTTAGCACATGCATAATGTGTGTATCTAGGACATGGTACAGGACACAGGAATGGCGATCAGAGGACAACTGGCAGGAGTCAGTTCTCTCCTATCATGAGTTCCAAAAATCACACTCACAGTGAGTCAGGCTGTGTAGCGAGCACCTTTACCCTCTGAGAAATCTCAATATCCAGTCATCAAAGAATTTTCAAGTTGCTATTGTTAGCTGGCTTTTTAGTGTTTTTGTTTTTTTTTTTTCTTTCTAGTTCAGTACATAATAGTTTAGCACATAAATTCTCTGGGTATTCTTAAATGGTATCTTGTTACAGAAAAAATGATTTTAAAAAATACAAAATATAAGATGGACATCCCAGGTCTGTGGAGGTAGAAGCAGGAAGATTGGGGGTTCAAGGTCATCCTTCGCTACCTTGTAAATTTAAGACCACCCTGGGTTACATGCTTCAAAACCACAACAAAATTCAAGTGAAAAACCTGAAAAGAATGTCAAGGAACCTTCGACAGTGATACATAGTTGTGACATTTGCAAAGAGAGATGATTGCTCATTTCTTCTTGGGGCTTTTCCACACTCCGCATGTGCCCGGCATCTCACAGTCTTATCCTCCTTCTATCAGTAACAGGCCTATATGGTTAGACTGTCGTGGTCAACACTGAAAAGCCAGGGAGTGTGAAGCCAAGGAGAGCAATAGCTTTCCCACCACCGAGGTGGCATAGAAAAGGAAGCTACACAAGCGCAAAGCGGGCATACACACAAAAGTTACTTACTATTAAATTGTCATCATGGACAGTCACCAGGGTCTGTGTCTCTGCCACACACACACATACAAAGGGGAGAAAGTAGACAGTAGTTAACAATGTTTTTTAACTCCAAATCAAAGGAAAAAAATTCAACGCACCAATGATCCTTTTAACTACTAATTCTTCCCCACATGCTCCACAATAATTAGAAGAGCAGCAAGACACTGCATGCATACAAACCAGTCTCAGAGTGATGTCCTTTCACATAGATAATAAACACCATTATCTAGGAGGTACCAAACCCAGGACAAAAGGCTGAGGCGCCTTATTTAACCTGCCAAAACAGACCTAGTTGCCAGGTTCTCAGCATCTCTCAGTCCCTACTTGCTCCAGGGTATGGCTGACATACTCTGCTCCTACACGAAACTCTCCATCCCAGGACCTGGGCGGCCCTTCCTCCCAGAGGTTCTTCCCTATATAATCCAGCCATCTGTGTGTGTGTGTGTGTGTGTGTGTGTGTGTGTGTGTGTGTGTGTCAGGATTTAAAGTCTTACATGCTCAAGCTATGCCCAGTGTGGCTCACAGTCTTGCTGTTTACAACATAAGGGTCTTAAAATCTTGCTTCTCCTATCTCAGCCTCTCTATTAGTAGTATTGTTTATTT
>NW_022196911.1:41590426-41592481 GCF_008632895.1 Mastomys coucha | reverse complement strand
TATAAATTGAAATAATGTAACTTTTCTCATCATAATGCAATAAAAGTTTTTTTTTAAAAAAAATAACTAACACCATGTTCCTCAGGTTATTGCATGAACTATAAATGGAAAAAATGCTGTCAAACACATTTTATAGAACCAATGTTGATTACCCTGATACCCAAACCAGCTAAAGACATAACAACAATAACAAAAGGCCAATCTTCCTGATGAAAATTAGTGCAAAAATAATTTTTTGGTTGTTTTTTGTTTTGTTTTTTGTTTTTCCAGACAGGGTTTTTCTGTATAGCCTTGGCTGTCCTGGAACTTACTCTGTAGACCAGGCTGGCCTCGAACTCAGAAATCCACCTGCCTCTGCCTCCCAAATGCTGGGATCAAAGGCATGTGCCACCACTATCCAGTGCAAAAGTAATTATTTATTAATACAATAGCTGCAAACCTTCCAGGCCAGCCAGCCAGGGCAACACAGGGAAACCCTGCATCAAAAACAAAAATAACAGCAAACAAACAGGTTGCAAACCAAATTCAATAATAAAAAAAGCTTGTTTTGTGATGAAAATGGCTTAATCGACAGAAGGGATAGTTCACCAGATGCAAATCAATAATTGTAATCACTTGAATAAATAGATTAAATGACTTATCTGGACCTTTGGCTAAAATTGAGTGTAGTACATTGTGAGGATTGGAAGAAACCCTGAGTGAATGCATTCTGTTACCATGGGTCTGGCCATGTCGAGGGCTCCATGGGAGTGACGAAGCCTTCCCTGGATGAGGCTCAAGGATGGCAAAACCCTCCTCAGGATTTAAGTATGAATGCTGACAATGTAGTCAGAATATGTCTATCATCCATCCCTACCTGATGTTCACAGGCAGGCAGCTGCTCCCTTCCAGAGCTTGCTAATACTGAGGTTAACTGAACCTGCCTCCTTGTGCACCATATGCAATAACCCTACCTCCCTGATCAACATGCTGAGCATCCTGGGTGCTGAGGGTACACCATCCAAGAGCCCAAGCCACTCAATCCCAGCTCTTCTGTGTGTCTGTGTGTTTGTCTGTTCTTCATTTCCTCACTGCTTTGGTGAGGACAAGTCTCTCGAGCTGTGCAAGGCCATAAAGTCAAAGACAAAATTAGCTGATCATTTCAGCAGACTCAGGAAGGGCCTGTGACAAGGTTCAACATGAGTGTATATATATGTATGTATATACATATATATGTAAACAAAGATTGAGAAGAAGCTAGGGAGGGCTTGAAGGAACATACTTCAACATAGGGGTTGTGTAAGGAGATGGTCAGTTGATAAGAATACCTGCCTCGCATACACAGAAACCCTGTGTTTGATTACTAGTACTGCATCAATTAAGCATGAAGACCTATGCCTATGATCAGGTAACAGAAGGATCAGGAGTTCAAGGTTATCATTGACTACAAAGCAAGTTTGAAAGTAGCATGGGCTACACGTGACTCTGTTTCAAAAAAAACTTATTAAGAAGGGACATACCTCATATAAAGTTTATAAACAACAATCCTACAACCAATATTATAATAAATGGAGGAAATTAAAAAAAAAATTTCCACTAAAGTCAGTAACTAGACAGTGGTGTCTACTTTCTCCATTCCTATTCGACATAGTTTTTGATCTCTTAGCACAATTAGAAAAGAGAAAGAAATAAACTGGATATAAATAGAAAACAGAGTCAAAGCATTTCTATGTATGGATGACACAATCGTGTATGCAAGGCACACTAAAAACTGAAAACTCTTAGAGTTGATGCTTAGATATAAAATCAATACACAAAACTCATAGCTTTCTTATATGCCAATAGCAAACCCGATGAGAAAGAAATCAAGAAAACAATCCATTCACAATAGCTGCAAAAAATAAAATACTCTTGGTGTGGTGGCACACACCTTTAACCCCAGCATTTGGAAGGCAGAGGTTGGCAGAATGCTGTGAGCTTGAGGCCACTCTGATCTATACTGTGAGTTCCAGGATGACCAGAGCTACATATTAAAACCCTGTCTTAAAAAAACCATTGCGCAAAAAACAAAAAAAA
>NW_022196911.1:41588123-41590067 GCF_008632895.1 Mastomys coucha | reverse complement strand
GGGGTGGGGGGGAATAAAATCTGAAGTATAAAAAAGAAGAAAAAAGGAAAATAAATTTTAAAAAGTTATATAGGGGCTAGAGAGATAGCTCATTGGTTAAGGCTACTTATAGCTCTTGCAGAAGACCTGGGTTTGGTTCCCAGCACCCACATGGTGGTTCACAATCTTTTATAACTCTAGTCCAAAAGGATCTAGAACCCTCTTCTAGCTTTTGTTGGCACCAGACAATGCAGTACACTTACAGACATGCCTGCAAAGCACTCACACATACAAAGTAGGTATAAATAAACAAATCTTTTTAAAAAATAAGATAAAATACCTAGGAATAAAACCTACCAAGAAAGTTAAAAAAAAAACACTCTATAATGAACATTTTAAATAGAAGACACCATAGTGTACAACAATTTCTCAAAGATCAGCAGAAGTAATATGAAAGTACCTGTCTTACCAGGGTACAGGTTCCATGTAATCCCCACCCCAATCCCAAGGACCACAGAAATGGGACTAATCGCAAAACTCAAAGACCTCTGATAGACTAGCAATCCTGTTCTCAATTCATATACAGAGGGTCCGGTGACAAGCAGATCAGACTAACACATACTAAGGTAGCTAAGCCGAATGGGGTGGAGGACCTGGAAACAAAACCACACAGCTGCAGACAGCTGCAGACACCTGCCTTTTTTTTTTTTTTTGACAAGCATGCCCAATACATGCAATGGGGGTGGGATGGGGACAGCTTCCTCAATGACAGGTACTGGGAAAACAAGATTTTCTGTGTGTGAAATGTCAAACTTCTCACTCCATGCAGAAATCATTTATACATATGGAATGAAAACAGAGGAGGTGAGACTATATCCAGAAAGAAGCAGACTAAGGAGGGTGGGCAGAAGACGGAGGGAATTAAGGATGGATACTGTCAGAAGAGATGACATCCTGGAGTAAAAATATCTGTAGAAAGCCTGTTTTACATATAATGAATATACACCAATCAAATCTTTAAATTAAAAAAAAAAAGTAAAACAACCACTGTTCTAGAAGGTAGAGACTTAGTCATTTTGGACAAGGGAAGAATCTGAGGAAGAGTGACACCCTGCTTCATGAGTAAGAACTGCTTCCCACAACACAAGCTTCACTTCAACACCCTCAGGAGCTTCACCCAGAAATGTCACCAACATGAAGAGAGAGTCACATAGCTCATCTGCCAGCCACCATCTCTCCTTTGAGCTCAAAATCTAAACTTTTCAAGGTTCATAAAGGATTCCAGGAAATCTGAGTTTAATAGACTGTGGTCTAAACAGTCTCAAGACTGTCTTGGCTTAAAATTATTTATGAAGAAAAAAAAGAAACATTCTCCTGCTTTGTTTTCACTACCTGAAAGCAAGTTAAAGCATGAAAACCGCGGGTGGGGGGTGGGGGGAACGGAGGAGAGGTGGAACTTCAAAGTAAACAGGAATCTTTCACCACATGTGATATTTGAAGTGGAAACCCCACTTCTGCTTCCCCATCTTTATGATCTTGGCCTCAGTGATGAGACTGAATTGTTCTCTGTCTCTGCACTAGAGCATAAGCAGCAGGAAACGGTCATGAATGTATATAGATGCCATAGTTGTATAGAGTTGCTGTCTACATACATAGTTGTCATATACATAGATGTATATAGCTGCTGTCTACTCGGCACTTAGGTACTATGCATAGTTCTTAGCACTCTTCATCTTTTTATTATTTGGTTTGACTTGGTTTTGTTGAGACAGGGTCTCTCTATGTAGCCCCAGATGTCCTGGAACTTGGTATGTAGATCAAGCTGTCATTGAACTCACAGAGATCTGCATGTGTCTGCCTCCCAAGTGCTGGGATTAAAGATGTGTGCCATCAGCTGGGTGGTAGTGGCTAATGCCTTTAATCCCAGCACTTGGGAGGCAGAGGCAGGCAGATTTCTGAGTTTGA
>NW_022196911.1:41527149-41588113 GCF_008632895.1 Mastomys coucha | reverse complement strand
AAAAAAAAAAGTATGTGCCATCATACCTGGTCCTAATTGTAATATTATGTATATGTACCACTATTTTGACATTTTTAGAAGAAGAAACAGCATTTTATTTTATTTTATTTTATCCCAGTGTGTGTGTATGTGTGTGTGTATGTGTGTGTGTATGTGTGTGTGTGCGTGTGTGCGTGTGTGTATCTGTTTCATTTCTCCTTCCTGCTGCTTATGCTCTAGTGCAGTCTTAGGTTCCCTGAGAAAAACATAAATAAAAAGTAACCTTACAGATATCTCTTGTTCATGTTTGTAACAAAATGGAATGGGGGCGGGGAATAAAGAAGTCAAAGCTGGAGGTTTAGCTTCATTGGCGGAGGATGCATTGTCCACACAGAGGCCAAAGGACCATCTGTGACAGTTCTCCATCATTTGGGGACTTGAGATCCAACTCAGCCTTGATGGCAAGGGGCTACACTTGCTGCACTAACACAACAACCCAGAAACAGGACGCTGTGCTAGAAAACTCCATCCTTGACACAGACTATGCGTTAGAAAGCTGGGACTCAGAGCAGGCCTTCCCCAGAGCTGAAGACTCCCCTGGGATCCAGCCTTAGCTCCTTCAGGAAGAGAACAACACACTTTTTCTGTTTCATGTGAGTTTTGGAAATTCCATTCTCACTTTTAAAGGCTTCAAATACTAAATATACTCACTTTCACAGTAAGCAGAAAGTGCACATAGCTATTCAAATGACTTATCAGCCACTGGCATAGTATAACACCTGTAAACAAGCCTTTAAATGTCAATGAATGTCAGTTTTCCATTTCGTTTCTTATTTTTAGAATATTATCCTCTGTCATTTGTTTGCTTGCTTGCTTAACTATTTCCTGTCTGGCTCTTAAAAACCTTGGAGATTCTATCTAGGGAATGTGCCAACATTGCCTGATGTAAGAGAAGAGCCTGTTCATAGGTTTCCACTGCATTTAATTTCCTTGCTAATGACATAATAGAGACTGCCTTTCCCTACAGAGCAACTGATCAAGGAAGGTAAAGTTAATAACTTCAGTAACAAAAATGCCGATCAATAGCCAGTTCCATCTATGGACCTGCTGCTCTGACACAGGCTTCACGTCTTACCCTGTTTAATCTTCACAATAGCCCTCTGAGGAAGGCTCTAGAAGCCTCACTGTGGCGATGAGAAACCTAAACTTCCAAGAGTTGGAGCGATGTTACTGAGTTGGGAATTAGCAGGAGATTTAGGACCCAACTTACTCTCGCTGCATAGCAGAACCATTTTCTCACCCTGCCCTCTGGCCTTATCGACAGTATTAGTGACAGGCACATCCACTGAGTTGTGTGCACAGTGCGAATGCACTGTGACACACACTGGACTCATTTTCTTTTCAACATCTCGCAAGTTACAACTTTCGAGATGTGTGCCCTGATGAGATGGACTTAAACTATTTTTCTCTCCCATTATGGAAAATGAATAGTGCTTCTTCAAGTTTAAGAACAGAACTCTCTCCAGAAGTAAGAGGAGATTAACATCTCTGATCATCGTGCCCAAGGACAGCCAGCCCTTCCTGTCCTGTTTTTCTTCTGGGACAGCTTTCATCCTCGTGCCCCATGAGGATTGCAGTTCCTCCGTAGGCAGCTGGAAGCTGAGGAAGCTGATGGTCTGTGTCCTGCTAGAAAGGGCCCTGAACAGCACCTAATCAGCCCATTAGCCTCAAATATAAGCAACGCTGCCTGCTCAGAGCAAACCAGAAAATAATGAAGACGATGCTGTGAGCCTTCCCTTTTAGACTCCGTTAACTTAATATTTACCTAAAATAGAACAATTTCTTATTAGAGGTTTTTTTAAATTAAATTTTACATAAGGGCCAGCTAAATGGCTCCATGTATAACGGTCCTTGCCTGAGACCTGAGTCTGATCCACCTTGTCCTAGACAGTACAAGGAAAAAGCAGGTGCCTCTGAGTTTTTTTCCTTGCTGCCACATACCATCAATGACACATG
This sequence comes from Mastomys coucha, assembly GCF_008632895.1. NCBI lineage: Eukaryota > Metazoa > Chordata > Mammalia > Rodentia > Muridae > Mastomys > Mastomys coucha. The sequence goes on along the minus strand of NW_022196911.1, from coordinate 41,586,118 downwards.
AGTACACACACACACACACACACACACACACACACACACGCACACACACAAACACACAGAATGTAATAAAATTTTAAAGTAAGTTAAAGCCTTTGTTAGTTGTGAGCCTTGTAGCTGAACCATCTCTAGCCCCAAATGGCTTTCTAAAAAAAACAATGGCAATAGTAAATATTTCTCTTCCTGGCTGGGCAGTAGTGGCACACACACCTTTAATCCCAGCACTTGGGAGGCAGAGGCAGGCGGATTTCTGAGTTCGAGGCCAGCCTTGTCTACAGAGTGAGTTCCAGGACAACCAAAGCTATACAGAGAAAACCTGTCTTGAAAGAAAACAAAACAAAACAAAACAAAATTTCTCTTCCTTTGTAGCAAAATCTATGGATATCCAAAATAATTTCTCTATGGTAGGGGCAGGGCATTTTCCTGATACAAGAAATCCAGACGTCTCCAGGCCCTGCTCTTTGGACAGAAGAGGAAGCAGAGACCCAGAGAATTAAAAGGCCTTGCGTCAGCTCACCTGGCTAGTTTGTGATTTAGAATCCTAACCCAGGAGGCTAAGATGTGGTCCACCACCATGAGGTCACCTCAAACAATACTACAGAGGCTGAGAAAAAAAAGTGATTTATCATATTCAAAGCTCTGTGAACTGAGATACAAGGTAAACACACCCTCCTGTGCTTACTATGTCTTACCTGAACCATTTCTCTCAGTGGTTAGAGTTATTGGAGAAGCCGTAGTAGAATCCCCATGGGCAGTCTCAGCTGGGGTGACCTTGGCTTGAGTCAGAAAACATTTTCATGGATTAGGGGATTTTTTTTTAACATTTATTTATTGGGGAGGGGGAGGGCGTATGGAGGTCAGAAAACAACTTTCAGGAATCACCATGTGAGCTACAAAGACAAAACTCAGGTAATCAGGCTTGATAGCAAATGCCTTTACCCATGGAGCCATCTCACTTGCCTAAGAGTAAGGCTTTACTAAGAGCCTGGTTTATGTCAGGAAACATGGACAGGGCAGAAGACAACATCTGAAAGAGGATAAATGAAGAGGCACATACACTCTGCTCCAAATCTACATGGGCACACTCACTGAGAGCGTATTTCACATACTTCAGATGTGTAACAGCGGTGAGATGCATTTACCATTGCTACAGCCTAATCAGTAGTGGAAGTAACAGCCATGAGAGGTCATACTAAAGCTTCCGTATGAACATCTGCCTATACAATCCTTCCAGTGGCCTATATGGCAGATAACTATATTTTACATGTAAAAAAGGGTCATACATGTGAAATAATGTTCCAATACTAGAAAATTAATAAGAAGGAGAGTTGGTTTGAACTCTGCTCTACGTGGTCACAAAGATGTGCTCTTAAATTCTTTGAGTTGTGTAGTGATGGGGAGTCGAACCCATGGACTTTTGCTGAGCTACATACCTGAACCTATGTTAAAACATAACCTATCTTAAAAAACATGAACATGCACATATCTATCTGCACACGTGCATGCAACCCAGTGTTTATATTCCTGGCTTACCTAAAATAGACTTTTATGTGGGAAAAACAGAATCCATCTCCAGATATGTCTCTGGTTTCTAGGAAGGGCCCAAGCACTAAGAGAAGACGGAAAGATGCCACAGGATATCTGATCACACTGTGAACCCCGAGATTGTGTTGTTTACTGGACAAGTGTGTTTTACGTTGTGATGTGGCTCAGCTCTAGCACACACCTTTAATCTGAAAGCTTTCTGTTTATTGTAAAACAGGATCAAATAAAGTCAACAACAGGATAAGAGGCAGAGCAAGCAACCAGTTGAGAGGGAGTAAACATAGGAAAAACCACAGAAAGTGAGAGGAAGTCAGGAGGATGGATGGAGAGATGCCCAGGAAATAGAAGGGAGGGATATTCAGTTTGAAGAGTTTGAAGACAGTGTGGGGAGGAGAGCTTCCTTTTGGGACATCGACTGTGGAGGAAGGTCAACTGGGTTCTGTCTCTGTCTCTCTGAGCTAGCAGGCTATTATCCCAGCATCTGGCTCCCCGGTCTTTATTGGTAAAATCGAACATTTGAGATTTTATTGATAACATTTGGTGCCTAATATGGGACACCATTTGTAGCCACAGTCTTTTCTACCTAGTCTCTTTGTTCCCAGAATAATGACTCAGACTTAATTATTTACGAATAAATGCCTAGACCATGGCATGTTCTCCAACTGGCTCATAACTTATATAACCCATTTATTCTAGTCTAGGTCTGCCACATGGTTGGTTAACTCTCCTCAGTTTCATGTACTTGAATTCTTCATAGTTCAGGGTGAAATCTCTTGTCTCTAATTCTCTTCCAAAGTTCCAATCTCTCTACCAACATTCCCACCTGTTACTTCCTGCCTTTTGCTAATCGGCCATCAGCTTTTACTTGACCGGTGATGGTTCCACACAGTACATAAGAGATTCTCTCTACAGAAAGACTATAAGAGTCGGAGGTAATAGCTAGCTCTAAACAAACTGAGCTACTATACATATAAGTTCATGGAGACCATGATAACACAGATAAGACTTGCACAGACTCAAACCAGATGAAATTCCAGCACTGAAAAGGGGAAGGTGACAGGAGTTCCCACTCCTCTAAGAAGCTATTTGCAATTGATGCCAGCTGGGAAAGAGAAAATCCAGTTTTCTCCAATGGAGTGTCACTGGGTATACCAGCCCCATTCGAGAGAAGGCCCCTTGCCCAGAAGTAGTTGGCCAACACAAACATACTCCATTTGATTTTGTGTACTTTGTTTTGTCAGATATTTTTCATATTATTGATTATGCTTGTTTGTTTTAAGTTTTGATTTATGTGTGTGTGTTTGTGCGTGTATTGTGTGTGTATGTGTGTATATAGGTGTATATGTGTGTTTGAGAAACAGAATACAAAGTTGTATGGGTAAGAAGGTGGAGAAAATCTGAAGTTGGAGTAGGGGAAAAATATGATCAAAATACATCATATAAAAAATTAAAACAAAGATAGTTAAAAACAGAAACTTTCCATGTGATGCTAATTATCAGTCAGGGTCTTGAACCTCTGGTCTAGGCCTTTCTTCCCCTTCTGTAGACCATATCCTTGAGTTTGAAAACATGTGCAAGCTACACCACTGGCCTTCAAAGGGGAGGCCTATTAATCCATGTCTTCCCATCCCACCCCAGGGTTTGTAGCTAGGGAAGTCAGATGTGAGAATCCTCTGTTTCTATGATAGTATGACTCACAGGTATGCTGATGGACAGTGATGACATGGAAAGGTCTACTTACCTGGTTCGATGACGTCTAATTTCAGTTCTAATTTTTTATCATTCATTAGACCAGGGAATTGTATCCTGCAGCAGTAGGTCCCTCCGTCAGCTAGAGTCACATTCGCTATGGTCAGGGACACATCTCCTTTGTAGAATTCCCCCTTTAGCTCGTATCTGCTGGATTTCAGATATATCACATTCTTTTCATCAGTTCTGAGCAACTCGCTGCCACACTGTGACCAAGGACAGGATCCCTTGCCCCAGCACACAGGCACAAGTGTCCTAGGGGAAGGTAGAGAGTAGCTGCAGGGCAGAGAGGCATCCTTACCGACCTCAACTGTATAAGCATCTTCCAAAGACCCTGTACAGAAAGGAAAGGAGGGCAAGATGGTGATGGAGGTGGGTCCATTTCTGCAAGCAATGCATCACAGAATAAAAGAGGAAACTATGGCTGCCCTGTCGGGAAGAAGACTGGCTGTGCCAATGATTCTCTGAGTTGAGAGGCAGCAGAGAGTCCTTATGAAATAGCTATAAAGATTGCACAGGCCCTGGATCCTGGAACTCAGCAGGTGGAGACAGGAAAACCCAGAATTAGAGACCAGGCTGAACTATATAGCAGATTCCAGGCTAGCCAAAGTGATGAAACTGTCTCCCAGAAAAGAAATGGCCAGACCAGGAATGATGACTTAAGTCTGGATTCCCTGTAAGGAACCTGGGGAAGAACTGCAGGGAGTTTGAGCCAGCCAGGGCAACCTAGGCTCATTCCCTAAGATGTATGCCTCCATTGGACTGACACTGGAACATGAGAACTTGCATTTCCCTCAGTTTCCATGTGTTGTGGGGTCCTTGACACTGGACACCCCTTCTCCTTTTTCAGATTCACAGCCCTCCAATTGTGAACAATTTGAGCTAGTGTGACTCTAGAGCTAATGGAGTTAACACTCAGAAGAATGGTCATTGTTGGCCAGGAAAATAGCCCACCTAATCTAGACTGGTTGTCTGTTAATTAGAAAAGACAGGGTAACCTCAGTCTCCATCCCTCTCTCTCTCCCTAGACGCATCCCTGCACCCTCCCTCTCTCTGTCATGAATAGAATACCTGACTCACCCCCCAAAAAAAGCTAGTGGCTTTCATATTTGAAATGCCTCATATGTTTTATTGAAGTTTAAAATAAATTATAATAACACAAAGTTATGTATAAGCATAACTTCTCTCCCAACTCTTCGCACTTCAGTTTCCCTTCCTAGAGCCCAAACATTAAAAAAACATCCACACACTGCTGTTCCCTGGTAACACTTGCACACATAATTGTTTGCCTCGACTCTTTCTGTAGCATTGTGATTGCCAGCAGTCTATATTAGGTTGTTCAATTAGGCTTGTGCCATTCTTATGTCAAATTTATTTACCTGGTCCTGCACTATTGGACATTTAGGTTGCTATTACAAACAGCATCACTATGACCATCCTTGTATCTTTGCCTTGTACTCTGAAATAATTCTCCAATTGAAAAGGTCCAGACCTGTACTTACTTGCAAGTAGTAGTTGCAGCAGCAGCAGGACACAGTTGAAAGTAAGACCTGAAAACATGGCAGGTGAAATCAACGGAGAGCTCTGTGTAGAGATAGCTTTAGCTCTTCTGTTAAAATGGGTACTTCCTCTTACTTCTGAGTACCCAGAGTCATGAGTGCTAACCACACCCACTGAGGTCAGCCTGCTCCCCAGGATGTCTGACCTCCAGTGATTCCCATGTTAGTACTGCTAATCTAGTCACATTAGAGAACGTTCCAGTTCTGTGTAATGTTACACTAGACACATCCTGCAAGGCACTCTGAAGTTTACTGCATGAAATCAACAAAGAGGAAGTTGTGTTTCAGAGATTGAGAAGTATTAGTCATGGCAAGAGGAGAGAGTCTTCCAATTAGCTCAGATAAAATAGCCCGAGATGGTCCATGTAGATACCTAGCTGGTCCTTGTTACCAGGGAACAAAAACATAACATCATGTGTTCTGGTGTAGTCAGGTCAATCTCTATTAATCAGGCCTGTGACCAATGTTCTTGAAGCACCTGCTTTGAGCCAGGCACTGGACTGGGAGCTAAAGAATAAGGCAGTGAAGCTCAGCATGGGGGTGTACACCTTTAATCAAAGCATCAGGGAGACAGAGGCAAGCAGATCTCTGACTTTGAGGGGGCCTTGGCATACAGAGCAAATTCCAAAGCAGCAGGGGCTACACAAAGACACCTTGTCCAGAAAAAAATTAACTAATTAACTAGCCTACTGTGGAAATAAAGTGATAGTTGTTATGTCCTTATCTTTACATTTATGGACAACTTGAGAGCTCAGTTGTCATCCTTGGTCTGATACACTTTAGGATGTAATCTATAAGTTTATTGCATCTGACATTCCTCGTTTATAACGGTCTTATGAGGTAAGGAGATTATCAAGACACCATTACAGGCACACGTGTAATGCCAGCACTCAGGAGGCTCACTTAGGAGGATCACTGACTACGAGGCCAGCTACATGGCCATTCTCTTGTAACAATACCAAAGAAGTTGTGTCAATAATGTATGTGGAGCTTCACAGTCGTTTTGACTTTGACCTTCAAACATTCAAAATCTTTTACTTAGGAAACACATACTTCCTGTTGCAGTGCCTCTGGCCCATGGTTTGGACAGAGCTTTGTAGACTTCTATATTCCATTGCACTCTGTCTCCCGTGGAAGACATGACGAATGGAATGACGAATCGCTTCTGTTTCCCAGGAAGGAAGGGGAACTTTGAACATGAATCGTCAGAATGTGTTAAGTTCCAGCCATGTCATTTACGACCAGGGCACCACATAAGACTTCAGCACTTTCAGCCATTAACGAGTGACATTTATCTAGACACCTTCAAAACCAAAGCTTTCCCACAGAGGGAAGTCAGCTCCCAGGCTGTGTAATTTCTGAAAACCTGGTGGGTTTCCGGCTATGTCAGCCCTTCCTGAGCTCCCAGCCACTCATCTTTATGCCTTAAATGCATTTAATCTAAATATCTGTAAAACACTGATTTTTTTTTTTAATTTACTAAAGTGCTGTTAAGCACTGTTTGGTTTTGTTTTGTTTTGTTTTGTTTTTTAATTTACTAAAGTGCAGCCATGGAAGTGTCTGCAGAGGCCCACCTAGCCCTTTGTCTGCTTGTAAGACACTCGGTTCTGAATCTTTTACATGTTATTTCTTTTCTTCTTAGTGGGTTATTTTGTCATGTTAAAACACAAAATCTGCATCATAAATGACTACATTTAGCAATAAATACGAGAAGGGAAAAAAAACCCAGGAGTACAATAAACCCCTCTATGGAAATACTTTATAGTTTCAAAATTCTAGTCCTTGAAGGGTTTTTGCCCATACATGTGAGTATTGCCTAAAGCAGGTAGCCAGCCTTTTATTGAGTTATTTATTTAAAAAAAAAAAAACTGAAGTGATATTTAATTCAACTTCTTATTGCTGCTGCTATAATTTTTAGTCACTTATTTTTTGTTACAGAGTACCAACATGTATGTTAGAGGACAACTTATAGTCAGCTCTCCTTCTACCAAGTGGATCCTGGAGATCAAAGTCAGGATTTGGCTTGATGGTGGATTGTCTTTACCCACTGAGCCATCTCCCAGGCCTGTCTTTGTTAGGGCTTCTATTGCTGGGTTGAAACACCATGACCAGAAGCAAGCTAGGTAGGAAATTGTTTATTTGGCTTACACTTCCACATTGCTATTCAACACTGAAGGAAGTTGGGGCAGCAACTCAAACGGGACGTGATCCTGGAGGCAAGAGCTAATGCAGAGGCCATGGAGGCTTGTCTCACATGGCTTTCTCAGCCTGCTTTCTTTTAGAACCTAGAACCACCAGCCCAGGGATGGAACCCACCACAGTGGACTGAGCTCTCCCCCATTGATCACTGATAGAGAAACTGCTTTATAGTTGGATCTCATGGAGATATTTCTTCAATTGGAGCCTCTCTCACTCTCTCTGTCTCTGTCTCTGTCTCTGTCTCTGTCTCTGTCTGTCTCTCTGTCTGTCTCTCTGTCTGTCTCTGTCTCTCTCTCTCTGTCTCTCTGTCTCTCTCTCTCTGTCTGTCTCTCTCTCTCTCTCTCTCTCTCTCTCTCTCTCTCTCTCTCTCTCTCTCTCTCTCTCTCTCTCTCTCTCTCTCTCTCTCTCTCTCTCTCTCTCTCTCTCTCCCCTCTAGCTTATGTCAAGTTGACAGTACAAGGCCCATGCCTGTTTTCTATTGTAAGGATACTCAGTAAAGGTAACATGAAGAAAAGTGTCTTATAGGGTGCTGTTTTGGAGTCTCCAAGACAAGGCATCAGTGTTGGTTCAGTTCTGGGAGGATCTCACGTAGACTGGCATCACAATAGGGGAAAGGTAAGCAAGAGAGAGAAATCACATGATGAAGCAGCAATCCAAAGCCAGGTGGAGAACCTGGCTGGCTCTCTGTAACAGCCATCTCTCAAGAATTCAATACATGTTCTGCAATAACTACTTTTAGTCCCCCTAAAGGTTATCATCCTTCCTGAGACCTACTCAATTTCCCCCTCGGCTTTACCAACAGGAAGGTCTCACCATCTTTCAAATACACAATCTATTTAAGAACAAACAGCATCCAAAACAGTTACCTGTTCAAACAAATAAAAAAGTTACAGGAATAAATATAAACAAAAGCAAAACAACAAAAACCTTCTTACTAGGAACCTTGTTCCCACCCCTCCATGCCTAGCAATCCTTTAGACTCCTACTTCCCCTAAGTCTCTGGAAACATACAAAAAAGGAAAGGTAAAATATGGTCTTACTCCTTTTTGTTTTATAATTTTGTGCATTAAGTGCATGAAGGAAAGAAAGAGACAGAAAAAATGGAGAGATACAGGAGACACACAGAGGAAAAGAGAGAGAAAGGTAGGGAGAGAAGGAAGGAGGGAGAGGCCCACAGAGATGGAGGCGGGCGTCAGGAATGCATGAATGTACAGGGGTCAGGAGATACTTCCAGGAGTCGGTTCTCTCCTTCTCCTACAGGGATTAGACTCCAACGGCCAGGCTTGCACAGAAGATCCGGTGAACCACTGAGCCACCTCCCCCTTTCTTATTTAGACAAAATACAATATCACATAGAGTTTTTGTTCCTTCTATCTGTTGTCTTTTATTTGCTAAAGTAATGTTAAAAGACTCATAGATATGTTAGCCACTCTCTGACTTCAGTGTGCATCTACTTCCAAAGAAGGAAATCCTGCTGTGTAATCATGATACCACTACTATGCAAAATAAAGTTATTAATGCTCCTGTATAATTCTTGTACTAGATGATAATCGTGGTCTTCTAGCTCAAAAATGTTATTTGATTGATTTGTTTTGATCCAGACTCAGACATGCAGCTGGTTATTGTACCCCGACGTCTCTTTTAATTGATGGCAGTCTTTCCTTCCTTTCCCAGGCACTTGCTGGTTCTATAAATCTGTTCTCTGTGAACTGCTCTACATTCTGGCTTGTCTGCATTCTTGTGGTATCTTTTACTTTAGTTCCTGTTTCCATTATAGTTCCTGAAAGTGGTATTCAGTTCTAGAGGTTTGGTGAGCTTCAGGTTGATTTGCTTTTTTTAATGCTTCACAACTTGCTTTATATTTGATATTACAACACAACTACCCAATGGCTGCACCTCTAGAGATGACAAATTGTTCAGCTTTCGGATTTCACTTTCAGCACTAGGTACTGAAAATCTTTATCTCCTGTAGTATATTCTCATCCTTTGCCACAGACACATGGATTCTACTGGATGAAAATAAACTGAGAGTGGTGGTTCATGCCTTTGATCTCAGCTCTCAGGAAGTTGAAGCAGAAAGACTGACATGAGTTCAAGGCTACCTTGAAGAACATTGTGAATTCTAAACCAGCATGAAGTACTGAGTGAGATCCTGCCTCAAATAGGGGAGGGGGGAAGGAGAGAATGGGCTCACAACCATCTGTAATGGAATCCCAGACCCTCTTCTGGTATGTCTGAAGGCAGCTACACTGTGTACTCATATACATAAAATAAATAAACCTTTAAAAAAGAGAAACTTCTCAGGAGAAAATATATAAAAGACCAACAGATAAATGAAAGAAAAATATTCAATGCCATTAATGGCATTGAATTCAAATCAAAATCACAAAAAGATAGCATCTACTATAGCTATTTTAAAACTACTAAGTGAGTGCTTGCAAGAGTAGAAAGAAGGTATACTGGCTGGTTTTGTGTGTCAACTTGACATAGGCTGGAATTATCACAGAGAAGGGAGCTTCAGCTGGGGAAGTGCCTCCATGAGACCCAGCTGTGGGGCATGTTCTCAATTAGTGATCAAGGGGATAGGGCCCACTGTGGGTGGTGCCATCATCCCTGGGCTGGTAGTCTTGGGTTCTATAAGAGAGCAGCCTGAGCAAGCCAGGGGAGGCAAGCCAGTAAGGAACATCCCTCCATGGCCTCTGCATCAGCTCCTGCTTCCTGACCTGCTTGAGTTCCAGTCCTGACTTCCTTTGGTGATGAACAGCAATGCAGAAGTAAGCTGAATAAACCCTTTCCTCCCCAACTTGCTTCTTGGTCATGATGTTTGTGCAGGAATAGAAACCCTGACTAAAACAGAAGGAAACTTTGCAAACTCTTGGTGAGAAAGTAAATTAATATCCAGAACAAACAGTATGGAGGTTCCTCAACAACTTAAAGAGAAGTACTGTATGATCTAGCCACTCCATTATTGGCTATACACGGGAATGAAATGATATCAGAATTCTGAGAGTCTTCTACATATCCTTGTCATTTCAAAACTAAGAAATGGAAACAAACTAAATAGCTAAACAAAATGTAGATGGAATGACTCAACCTAAATGTGGACAGAACCATTTCACTGGCTGCGGTCCCATACTGAGCAAAAAGAAGGCAAGCTGAGTCCCACCCAGCAGTCCCTTCTCTCTGCTTCCTGTGAATGCAATGAGACCTGTCATCATTTCCCTGCAGTGATGGGCTGTACAGTCAAACTAAGCTAAAGCAAACCTTCCTTCTTCAAGTTGTGTTTCGTCAGATATTTTATTGCACCAACAATGAAAAACACCAACCTGTCTTTTCAAATAAGTATAGATAGATGTTGGACTATGGGTATAGCTAGGTTGATAAAGTGCATGCCTACCGTGGATGAAGCCCTGGGTTTTATCCCCAGTACCCAGTAAATCAAGGACATGCTTGTAATTCCAGCACTTAGGAAGTAGAGGAAAAAGTACAAAGAAATCAAGGCCAGACTAGTATATACAAGAGCATGTCTCAAAAAACAAATAGAAAACTACCAAATTACGTATGCTTCTTCTTTTTAGAAAGAAGTGCTATGTGGTTTACAAGGACTTAAACATCACAAAATTAAGAAGGTGATAAAGATCTCTTGTATTTGTAGAGTTTTTACATCTGGTAATTATGAATGGATCACAGAGATATTAATCGATAGGTAATATTCAAGCATATACAAGCAGTGGGTGCTGGGAAGCAAAAAGAAACATCTCCCAGAGAACCTCCACCCAGAAAGGAAGGAGACTTTGAGATTCAAGAAGAAACCTGCTTTGATGCTTAGTTTTGATTGCCAAGCCTTTAATCCCAGCACTTGGGAAGCAGAGGCAGGTGGATTTCTGAGTTTGAGGCCAGCCTGGTCTACAGAGTGAGTTCCAGGATAGCCAGAGCTATACAGAGAAATCCTGTCTCGAGAAAAAAAAAAAAGAATAAGAAAAAGAAAGAAAAAAAAAAGTACCACTGAAACAAACCTCTGACCATGTCTGTAAGAGAACGCCTAGATTTGGGTAATGGAGGTGGCAAGACACATCCCAAATGTAGACAGAACCATTCCATGGGCTGGAGGGGTCCCATACAGAAGCTTTATCCAGAAACACAGAAAACCAGTGGCCCAGCGAATGCAGGCTGTCTTCTCAGCTGTCAGATTCACTGGTCAAGGGGCTTCTAAGAGAAGTCAGATCCTATCAGAAAAAAACAAATGTCCTCATCATGGAGGAGATAGAGGGCACTGGAAAGACTGACCCTCATCAGTTCACTCAGGCTCCAGCGATGCCGCTGTGAAGGGTGAAAAGTGTCCACCAGCGAGAACACTCTGATGAGCTGTGACTCATAGTGGGAAGTCATGCCTGTGGTCTCATCTTGAAAATGAAGCTCCCACTATTTTGCAGAGAGGCTGTGTAGCTAGGAAGTGGTCTGACTGGTCCTTTAGACTGCTCTCTAATATGGCTGTCTTCTCTCTGCCCACTGGAGAGTTTCACGGGTTCAGATAGCTACATTCTCACTTCAGTTCACAGACACACTCACCATCTGTCAGTCCCAATGAAGTACCTTCTATGCTTTTCATTTCATCTTACTAGTTCATTTTTATCCCAGCATCACATGCTCATTCTATTCTGATCAAAGATATTCACTTTACAAGATCATGCTTAGCTGCTTCCCAAAGTACCCAATCCACATTATCTGTCCATTGGCAGCAGGAATTCTTCTGATACTCCATGCCTTTGTCAGAATCTTCTTGACAGATAGTATTTTTCCAATAAAAGGGCTGGACAATGATTTCGCAATTTGGCTTTAAGGTTTAAAATTTGTTTAATGGCAACTTTAATAGAGTGTTTGCATAAACACAAATTGATGGATTATTCATTACTCAGAAAGCAATACTCAAGTAATCTGGACTCAAAAATAGTCACTCTGCTAAAGTTCATTTGATGACTCACTCCAAGTCATCTGTTCTTTCCTGACTACGGTACTTTGCTTGTATAGGTATTATTCTTGATATTGCAATTTTATGGTGATAATCTTTTCTCTCTCTCTCTCTCTCTCTCTCTCTCTCTCTCTCTCTCTCTCTCTCTCTCTCTCTCTCTCTCTCTCTTTCTCTCTCTCTCTCTCTTTTTCTTTCTTTCTTTCTTTTGCAGTCTTATCTATCCCAGGCTTCAAACTCCCCATATAATCTAAAATGACTGAATCTCTCTTTCTTCCACCTCCCTAATGCTTAGATTATATATATGTGTCACCTAATCCAGTGCTGGGGATCAAACCTAGGGCTTTTAGCATGCTACACTATCACTCCACTACCTGTACCAATCACCAGCCTCTCTCCTTATCTTTTTTTAAAGTTTCACTACTTATACATGAATCTCAAAGTTATTCATATAGCTCTTCTTGGTTTTGAATAGTTTATAAATGAAATCATGGGAAATGTAGTGTTTTGTCATTTATTTAACCTGACAGTGTGTCTAGAATCCTTTCTGGCTATTTGTGTCCTTACTAGTGGCTTAGTCAGGGTTTCTATTCCTGCACAACCATCATGACCAAGAAGTAAGTTGGGGAGGAAAGGATTTATTCAAAGGAAGTCAGGACTAGAATTCAAGCAGGTCAGGAAGCAGGAGCTGATGCAGAGGCCATGGAGAGATGTTTCTTACTGGCTTGCCTCCCCTGGCTTGCTCAGGCTGCTCTCTTATAGAACCCAAGACTACCAGCCCAGGGATGGCACCACCCACAGTGGGCCCTATCCCCTTGATCACTAATTGAGAACATTGCCCCACAGCTGGATCTCATGGAGGCACTTCCCCAGCTGAAGCTCCCTTCTCTGTGATAACTCCAGCCTGTGTCAAGTTGACACAGAAAACCAACCAGTACAGGTAGGTTGTTATTGAAGTTTTTCTGAGAATAGATAAACCTCAAATTGCCCATTCTCCTTTTTCTTCATTACTGCGAGTTTCATACAAGTATACAATGAAATATGATCATTATCTATTCCCGAGATCCTCCTTCCAACATCCTCATATCCTCAAGAAGTCCCCCTCGATTCATCATGAGGCTTTTGTTTTGTTTGATAACCCATTAAGTCCAGCTAGTGACTTCCTTATCTGCATGGTGGGCCATCATTGGAGCATGGATAACTTTCAATCAATCAACTCCAAAAAGTTGATAGTTCTCTCTCTCAGCTATCAACTGCCAAAGGCCATTCAGTAAGGAGGGAGAATGGAGATTATCTAACCCATCTATGCTGAGATTTTAGCTGGCTTGATCTTGCATAGATCTTTTTTCTGGTAACCACTGATGCTGTGAGTTCATAATTGTCTTAGCCATCATGTGTCTAGAAGACAACACTCAACACTTCTCTCCATCTTCCTACTCTTAGATTCTTTCTATCCCTTCTTCAGAAATGTTCCTTGATCCTTGAGGGAGGGGGACAGCCATTAATACAGATGCCCTGTTCACAGCTGAGCACTCAGTCTCTTCTTAGAACTTTGGCCTGGTTATACAGCTCTCCTTTTGACTGTTGCGCACTGCAAGAAGATGCCTCTCTGGCCAAGATTAAGAGCAGCTTGGGTCTGTTGGCTCCAGGACCAAGGCTAGGCCATTGGGAGCCATTCTGTTTTTTTAAGCACTATGGGTAGGTAGTTTAAGAGTTTAATAGGTTTTAAGTACTGAGTTTAAGATGAGAAAGGTGTTCAGGAAGAAACGAAGGCACACCCCTGAACATGGGTGTGGACTTCTGAAGAGTTGGCCTTTCTATTTAGATGTTTCCTTTTCATTTCAGCTACATACACTGCCACTCTGGACATTCTCATGCATAAGTACTGCTATTCATGAGCCTTTGAAATGTCTTTCCAAAAGTAGAGTTAATGGATTGGAGGGCATAAATATCTGAAACCTTGTTAAATAATGACCAATTAGTTTCCAAGAGTCTCACCAACCAACCGCATATAGAATATATTTGGTGGATGGCATAGTGCACACCTGGGATTCAAACAGGGAGACTGAAAGGGAAGAACACAATTTGAAGACATGCTGGGTCACAAAGCAATACCCTGTTTCAAGAAAAAAAAATTACAAATCATTTTGAGGCACGGTGTTGCCAGGACTGGTTTTTCTGTTTGTGGTTTTGGTTTTTTATGATTTTTCTCAAATTGGTAAGGATGTGGAAACATGCCACGTGGTTTTAACTTGCATGTCCCTGGTTACTAACAAGAACCTGTTGTTTATATGTCATTTGCATTTAATTTCGGAGAAATACTTGTTCAAGTCCTTTACCCAATCTGCTGAGTTTCTGTGTGTTTCATATTGATTAATATAAATAATTTATATCTTTTGGATGTTAGTCCTCTACTGATTTTGAAAGACCCCTGGGGGAGACCCCCACTCAAATCTCAGGAGGACGTGCACCCAAGGAATCATGAGAGACCGTCTTGATGTAATTACAAGAGGTAGTTTTTAATTTCGGGGTGCTCTGGTTCAGCACCACACCTATCTCACACAGGAGATTGTGGAGCCGACCACGAGGCTTGAAAGTTAGGGCTTTATATAGGGAAAAGGTCTGGGGAACAAAGGAGTTGGTATGGTTACACATGATTGGCTAGTTCAAATATTAACTATTACGTGCAGAACAGAGTAGAAAATTCCTAAGGTTGGTGTTAATCTGAGTCAACAGAACATCTGACTTTAAACCATATCTGCCTAGACATGTAGTTTATGTCTTTTTGACCTGCTAGTTCTCAGGATGTCTAACAGACTGCTTGCTCATTCCTAGGCCTATGTGGGCCAGCTTGTGATGAATTCTTAGGCCCATAACTTTTCTTCCTAGTCAGCACACGTCCAAAGCTTTAATTTTTCCTTTCAATTTCAACTGTTGCAAATCTTTTCTCCCGTACTATAGCATTTCACTGTATGGTTTGTTTTTGTGAACATAACCTCTCTCTCTCTCTCTCTCTCTCTCTCTCTCTCTCTCTCTCTCTCTCTCTCTCTCTCTCTCTCTCTCAAGATTTGTGTGTGAGTCCTTTGCCTGCACATATATATGTGCACTTTGTACATATCTACGACCTAATAAGTCAGACTATATCAGACCCCCTGGAATTGAAGTTACTGATAGTTGTCAGTCACCATGCTGGGAACTGAACCAGGATCCTTTAGAAAAAGCAACAAGTGTTGGTTGCTACCTGCTGAGACATCTCTCCAGCTCCTGAACACAATATAATTTATTTTTTTTATTATTTTTTTATTTTTTTATTTTTTATTTTTTTTCCAAGACAGGGTTTCTCTGTATAGCCCTGGCTATCCTGGAGCTCACTCTGTAGAGCAGGCTGGCCTCGAACTCAGAAATCTTCCTGCTTCTGCCTCCCAAGTGCTGGGATTAAAGGTGTGAGCCACCACCACCCAGCTGTAATTTTATTGTAATGGAATAAACCAATCTTTTCTTTTGTGAATAGTAATTTTATATTTTATTTTAGCATTTCTTCTCTTATTCAGAGGTTTAAAAAAATATTTGCCGGGCTGGTGAGATGGCTCAGCGGGTAAGAATACCTACTGCTCTTCTGAAGGTCATGAGTTCAAATCCCAGCAACCGCCGGGTAGTGTTGGCACATGCCTTTGATCCCGGCACTTGGGAGAGACTGAGGCAGGCAGATTTCTGAGTTCGAGGCCAGCCTGGTCTACAGAGAGAGTTCCAGGACAGCCAGGTTTCTACACAGAGAAACCCTGTCTCGAAAAAACAAAATAAAACACACACACACACACACACACACACACACACACACACACACACACACACACAAAATCCCAGTAACCACATAGTGGCTCACAACCACCCATAATGAAATCTGACACCCTCTTCTGTGTACTCATTTATAATAATAAATCTTAAAAAACATTTTTAAAAATTAAAAAAAAATTTGCCGATATTAGTTTTAAAAATTTGGCTGATATGAGGAGCAAAGATGGTGGCCTGAAATTTCCTAAAGCCAGCTGGTTTCTTGGTCCTGCTGGGCTGACCGCCCCTACCCAGTCGGAGTGACAGTCGGAGGACAATTTCTACGAGTCCGTTCTCTCCTTCCATACTTGGATCCCAAGTACTGAATTGAGGTAGTCAGGCTTAGTGGGAAGCTCCTCTGCATGCTGAGTCTTCTCTCCCAACTGTGATTCCATTTCTTTTAATAAAAGCACAAACAAGTTCTGCTTCAATAAAAACTAATAGCTATTTTGTAGTGAACTCTTTAATTCTCCTGGAGCTGAGTTTTGCAGGCTTTATTCCAACTCTACCTCCTGAAAATTCCAGCATTTTCCCTTTGTAATGTCATCTCTGTAATGTTTCAAAATGATAATACATAAATTTTCTGGCTTTCAGTTCTGTTCCTATTGTCTATTTGCCTATCTTTCTGCCAATGCAACATTTTGCTTTAATTATAGTAGCATGATAGATATTGATATCATGCAGGGGAATTCCTTTCCTTTATTCTCTTTCAAGGGCAGTATGGCTCTGGGTCCTTTTAACAAAACCTATGAATTGCAGAACCAGTTTATGAAACTTTAGAATATGTTGGAAAACTATTAACTTGCCTTGGAGCTAAAATTGAATTCAGGATAAATTTGGCCTCTTTACAAGCTCAGCATTCCAATCCTCAAACACATTTTGTTTCTATTTATATTTAGGTCTTTAAAAATACTGTCTTAATAAAATATATTCTGTATAATATTCAATTATTTCTAAATGTTTTTCTAGGCCTTCTGTCTTATTGAAGCATACATAGTATCATGTTTACGTTTTCCATTTTGGTTGGTGGATGCTGAACTAAAGGGTATTAACATTTCTGCAACAATTAATAGCTGTTTATTAATCCATTAATTATTTATGCTGAGGGTTATTTTTTGTTCAGTGGTGATCTCTTAGTTTTTTCCTTTTCAATATTTTATTTTTTGTGCTCTGCTGGTTAGGGAATCTAGTACATACTTGAAGCTTTGATATCAAGCATCCTTAATTTATTTCTGTTCTCAAAGGAAAGGCTTTCTCCTTGGGCATAAAACACATGCTCCAGATTTTTTTTAGACCTGCTATTTACTATTTTAAGAACATTCCTTTCTATTCCTGTTATTTTAAGAGTTGTTTTTTTATGAATGGATCCTAATTCTCACAAATTTTAAACCTATTGAGAAAAATAATTTTTACTCCTAAATCCATTATTTAGCATGTTATATTATTTCACTATTCCACATTCTTGAAGCACAAATTGGCCATAAAAAAATCTTTTTAAAAACCATCTTACTGGTTTCAGTTTAATATTTTGTTTATACTAACTTTATAAGACTTGGAAATGTTTTGCTTGTCTACTCATTGACAGAGTTGCAGAAGATTAAACTTTTTATTCTTTGTGTATGTACACAAGCTTGGGGGGGGGGGTGGGACTGCTAAATACCAGCATGTTTATCAGGCTTCTGTATCACAGAAGCTATCTGAACTTGAAACATCCTTAGTGAGATCTCTATTTCCTCTTCTAGTTGTTTTCTTTTTTATTATATTTATTTACATCCCAAATGTTGTCCCCACCTCCTGGTCCCTGCTTGCAGAATCCTTGAAGAACTGTTCAGATTTCTTATCAGTGCTGATAATGTCTTAAGAATCTGCCCACTTTCCCCAAGTGTTCAAATGCATTGGAAGGTTGTCCATGTTTTGTTACTGCCTATAATGCCCTTTTTTTTTTTGTCCCCTATTCCCAAAAGGAGTAATGCCTTAAGGCCCCAGGCTCAAGTACCACCTAGCCTCTGGGGCACCCACAAACCATTTCAGATCAGATGCTTCTGAGCATATGATTAGTTAGCCTGAAGCCTGAGTATACTGTTTAGGGTGGAATGGGTTTCAGAAGGAATTAGGGTGGGTGTTGTCTTTCATTGACAGGATTACTCTGACTACTATAACTGCCTGGGTTAATGAAAATGAGCATCCATGGATATTAATAAACCAAATCAAAGCTACACAGCTGATAAATAGTACAGCCTAGATTCTAAGACTCAAGGTTGCTTTCTTTGTTGAAGGTAGCTTTTCTGTTGTGTTGTACTTTTGTACAATTTTAGCCTTGAGAGCTCATCTTCTTATACACTTCAGAATGCTGAGATTCCAGTTGCATTATGGGTGTGTTTCAACAGCCATCCCTGATTCAACAAGTACCAACCAACCAGATATGTGAAGCCTAACTCACTTCTGAATGAGCTTGAGTGAGCAGTTCATAAGCAGTGCCTCTGGGGTTCATTTCAGTCCTCTCTGTAACTGGTTATAGTCTCATAGACTTAAGCAAGACTGCCACTTATTGGTAGCATCATCACATTACAGTATGAAGCCAGGCCTTAAAACTGTAATGCTAAATGTCAATGGTTTGCTAAAGTATACTCAATGGAGTATACTTGCATGGAAACATCACACTGAGTCCCATAGTTGTTCCCAGTTACTTGCAAATGAGAAATACAACCAGAAGCTGAGTGTGGTGACACCTGCCTAGAACTCCAACACTGAGGCTGAGGTAGCAGGATTACAGGTTGAGACCAGATTGGTCTACATAGTATGTTTCATGCCAGCCAGGGCTTCATAGGAAGACTGTCTCAAAATGCCAAAAATAAGTTAAAACTTTTAATGAGTGGTGAGAATATTAGCTGTTATCTCATTCAATCCTTAAAACCATGCTATGGAGATTTTGTCATTTTTATTTCTGTAGTGTATTTACCATAACTTTCAGAGTCCATTCTCTCTGTCAACCATGAATTCTAAGCAAGCACCCTTACATACTGGTCCTACATTAGTATCTCAGTGATAATGTTTCAGGATTTAAATTAAATCATGTTGCCCATCTGCTAAATCTACTCCATTGTCTGATTTTAAACTCCCAGAGTGTAGAAATTTACATTTAGGTGGCCCAAAACCTCAAAATATATCACAAAATTCCTGAATAACTGAAGTTCAAATTTCAATGTCTATATTGTATTCCTGTTCATATATAAAAGTTGGAGTAGTGTTTTCATTTACTTATTGTCTATGACTGCTGTCAAGCCACAGCAGGTGAGTATATGAAACAGAAATTGTATTGATCTCAATGCCTATTAAATGGATTTACTCTAAGTTTACCACCAGATGGAGACAACAAGGAATCAAAAAAAGCAGGACGGGATAAAACAAAAAAATCTTTGCGAATTTCTTATCCCACATAGACTCTGGCTCAACCAAACCATAAATGTTAAGTTTCAATTCTCATGAGTCTTAGGAATACTACCTACTAAGAAGGGTTTTTAGGTAGAATAAAGCACCATCTTAAGATATGGATGTCTTAACCAACAAACCATGACTCCTATGTTTAAAGTAAAACCATTCTTCCGATCTACAAATGTATCCTCTTGAGTCCTGTATCCAGTGTATGAGGTATTTACAAGTGTAGATTTCAGGATTAGAAAACTGGAATAGCTCTAGTTATGATTTTCAGTATGACAAACTAGAGGACAGAGAATGAAAAAGCCAGTGCTTTGGCTATGAAACTGAATACTTTCTAACCGTATTCTGCCACTTATTAGTTGCTTAAGTCAACCTCTATGAACTTCTGTAATGACTGAAGACAGGTTGAGTTGTTGATAAATAAGTTTGTATGTGATTAGAACTGTGCTACTAACATATACATGCGTTTGAAAGGGATATAAACTGGACAAGGTATTCTGACTAGGCTACTTTGGAAGCAAAACTCTTCTGAGGGTAGTATAATGGCTAAGTGAATAGGATACAATCTTAGCAAACACATACCAGAGAAGAAGATATGTTGAGACTGAAGAACAGCTGCTCAACAGAGGCATCTATTGAGAAGGTGAAGTATGCACATTTCTCATAGAATTGGACCATAACCACATCATTACCTGACCGGGGCGAAGAAGAGCCCCTAACAAATATTCTATGGAGAATAAAGGGGAGAAAAGCTACAGTACTGAGTTTGCTGGAACAGTCATCAGGAAAATAAACTTTCTATATTATTTTGGAATAAGTCTAAACATTTTATAATTTCACATGTATACTTGATGCCCTTTATTAGTCTTGAAGCAAATAACTTTTTTTTCCAAGAATGACAATTTGTTATTATTTCAAGTTTTTATTCCAACTCCAAAAAATAGGACTATCCCAAACAACAGCAAACATTCTGCTTTTTTTATGGCAATTACTCAAATATACTTGCTGGCCTATGTTTAGTGTTAAATTACCACCTACAGCATTTCAATTGAAAAAAGTCTATTTATACCTCTTAAGACTGAGAGAAAATAAACTAATATATGATGCTACTTACTAAAAGGGGAAAAAAAAAGAATATTCTTCATGGCCTTTCATTCATTTCATCAATTAGCACACATAAGGCAGCATCTTTTTCTATAATCTGGTCCCTTCTGTGACCTGAACTTTCTCTTTGTTGTTCATTCTGTCCAGTACAATTGCTGTTATCATCTGTATCCATCGGCTCAGTTTTAACTCTCATCCCTGCTTCAGAATGGGGCAAATCATCAGGCAAAGAAGCCAAGCAATTTTGAATCATTTCAATTACTCGTTCCAGATGTTTCTGAAACCTCTCAGCTGTTTCGAGGCGCTGGCGTTTCTGGACCTCCATCATGACTCTCAAAGTCTCTCTTGCTTGGTGGGGTCGATATTCATTTATAAGATGATGCACATGTACAAAAAGAAGCTTAAGATCTTCTAATTTTTCTTCTCGTTTTATACTCCCAGGACTCCTTATTAAGATGTCTAAAAGGTCTAAGAAATTAATCAGTATAGACATATTGAGTTTTCTCAGCTCTTTCTTATGATCAAATTGCATAGGATGAAGCCGTTCGATGCCCTGACTTTCTAAAGGGCGAATGATAAGATCATCACACTGGAACTGGTTGCCAAACATCATGTAGCTGTCTTTAATCGGAGGGGGAGGCTTGGGAGCCAAGCCTTCCTGAATATTTTCATCTGTATATTCCTTGATGTACTGCATTGGAGGTGGTGGAAGTGCACTCACTTGCTGTGGTTCACCCATTGTAGACAATCAAGAACCTAAAAAAACAGAACACAATTCAGAACAGAATCATGACACCACCTTCCCCCTATATGTTCTTCTTTTTTCTGACAGTACAGGGTCCAAGACAAGATGATCTTAGATTTTAAAATTAAGATTTACAACAGGGAATAGCTATCAATTCTTTTCTAATTAAATATTCTGTTAATGCCCATATATTTTCCTTTATTTCCTTGGTGCTTTCAACAGCAGTTAATAAAACAAAAGCTGTATCTTTTTCAACTATAAAGAAAATCTGAGGGAACTGGAAGTGGGGGCAGCCCACATTAGTTGGGTATCTACTGGGGCATACAAGAAAAATCTTCAGATGTAAGCCACATTTCAGTGGAAGGTGGGCACCCACAATAACAGTAATGGCAAAACCAAAACAAACAACTCTTCCAGAGCACAGAAGACCCGTCAATTTTTCAAAAATAGACCCAGGCAAAGTATACTGGGGGGTTGGAGGGGGAGAGCAGGGCAAAGTGTGAGGGGGAGGGTCTTGTGACATTTGTCACTGTGTCATGAAACTTCATTGATGCGAGAAAAAAGTACCAACCTAAGAGCAGAGCAGCCTGATCAACACAACTATGATGTTCAGAAGTTCACTGTGGGCTCAGACCATATTATCTTCAAGTTTCCTGATGGGAAATACACCTTGAAAATTGAGAACTTGTCGGCCAGCCAAGACAACAGGTGTGCTAATTTCACCCAAGAGGGACAGGTGATCCTGGCAAAGGAGGAGGAAGCAAAGAGAAAAATAAAGCAAAGCTGTGACTTTATGAAGACCTGACGGAAAAAAAAAACCTTCCTTGTTAGGCTAATGGGAATAGAGCAGGGAAGGTGCAGAAAGCTGCACACAGACTCTGCCTTCAAAAAAGGTCTGCCCTATGACCACTTTGTGACAGCACCACAGTTATGACTCCGAAATTCAAGTATAAAAGCAGGTTCTGTAACTGATATGGACCATGGCAAGTTCATTTTTACTGCAGAATCACCACTTAAACCTACTTAGTCACTGACTCCCAGGCCCCAAGTCGTCTTCACAATCCCTGCTCTGGTCCTACGGCCTGCTGTGTCCTGGCTCATAACTCTATTCACCCAAGACTGCAGGCTTTCATCACATAGTTTGTTGCTTAACTAAACCAGACTTAAAAATTCGGAATTGCTATGTTCACTTTGTCTATGAAAGAAATTCTGAGAACACAAAACAGCATCACTTGGAAATCCTACTATTATTTTAATCTCCTTAAGTCTTTCTCACCTGTTAAAGAGCACTCTTGCTGCCTGCCAGACTTCATGTGATCATGAAGTAAGATTTGTTCTGCTTGGTTAGAAAAGGATGCTAGGTAATCTGACAAATGTAAAGCATACAAAGTAAGAAAACCAGCAGCAGAGTCCACCACAGACTTGGCACAAGACTTTATTTACTGTTATTTTTAAACATTTTTTAAAAAGACCTAAAATGCCCTAGGCATGATGGCTCATGCTGTAGTCCTAGTGACTGAGAAGCATGACAGCTGTGAGTTCAAGCCAGTTTGAACTACAAAGTGAGGTTGGG
Organism: Mastomys coucha; assembly: GCF_008632895.1. Taxonomy (NCBI): domain Eukaryota; kingdom Metazoa; phylum Chordata; class Mammalia; order Rodentia; family Muridae; genus Mastomys; species Mastomys coucha. Next base: position 41,563,412 of record NW_022196911.1, on the reverse strand, counting down.
TTAACTTGTGCTAAAGATCCATCTTTAAAAATTAAATATTTTAAAAAATATATAAAATTGGGGAGTAAGATATTGTAGTGGTATGCAAGGTATTAGAGGAGTGTGGAAGCAGGCATGATCAAAACACACGTGTGTTTGCATGTATATGTATAAAATTCTCAAAGAACAAACATATATTCTTAAAACTAAGAAAAAGGGTCTCTGTTTGGGGTGCTTTTATATGGTACATGATATACTATTTTTTCATGTCTGACTCCTTTTGGTAGGCATATGCTGGAACCTACTCTGGGAAAGAACATTTATAAGCAAATGTCATATGCCTTATTTATTATTCTTTCCCTATAACCAAACTACATGTGGTATCTATCAATCTCATATCGTTCACTTTGCTTTTTACTGTACAGTGGTTTCCAAAACCAAACACTTAAAACTCTCTATACATCTCGACAAAAATCCCTGTTGTTAAATTTCATACTTCTAATATTTTCCAAGGTCTCTGAAGAAGCCCCATCTTATAGTACAGTTAGTGTAGTACAGTCTTGCTAACACATTATTAGTATTTTTACATCTTTTCTATGTAAATTTAAAACCTAGACCCAACGCTGTGACATATATGGCCAAAATAACCTTTGCTTTTTCCAACTTAAGTACATTATACAATGAGAAGATTCTTGAGTGCTTTTTCACACTGATCTGAGATTCAAGGTTGGGCCACTGTCTGACAACAGGAGCAAGTAACATACGGGTCCTGTACACTGCGAATACGTTAAATCTGAGGGAAGCAACTTCAAATTCTTCAGATTGTCCAACTGTTTGAGGGTGTATATACCTATATCAGGAAAGTCTACTTGCAGCCACATGGAGTCAATACCTGGCCTAAATTTCCTCCCGAGGGCTTTTGAAGTTGGAGATCTGCGCTTCCCTTAGCCACACCCACACTAAGCCCGCTGTTTCCTAAACGTTTTTAACAAGAGAGCGGCATCCTCACTCCAACCTTCCTAACGGTACGACTATTCCCAATTTGATTGGAAAGTCAAGAAGCCAACTCCCAGCGTGCAGAAGTGGGCAAATTGTACATCGGGAATCTGTATTCCGTTTCTCGGACTGTTTCGTTGCGCCGAAGTGCAAACCCCCATAACTTGGGCGTCCCGCGTTAAGAGCCTGCCACCTTACGAAAACCGCCCATTACCGGTTTAAACTGAACTTTTCAAAGCCGCTGGAGGTCGTAACTCGCTAACGCGAACAAAATTCAGTTTCTAGTGTGTGCTTTTGGGGGTAAAAAGGTCGCAAGCTCAGACACATGGCTCACTTTTGTCCCTGGGACTGGGACCCCTCGGAAAGGCTGGTACTGGATGAATCCGGATCCGACCGGATCCATCTTTAAAAATTAAGTAAATATTTTAAAAAATATATAAAATTGGGGAGTAAGATATTGGGGAGTAAGATATCCCCTCCCCCAGCCCCCGCGCTCCCAGGTGGCTACTACTATCCTTTTACCAATGGCGACAGGGCAGGCGAAGGCCACGACCCTTGAAAAGCCCGCGGCGTGGGGACGAGAACTCGGACCTCCCAGCCCGCAGTCCGGCTCCTCGTCCGGAGCGAGCGGTACTCGGCGTACCTTCGGCCGGCCGCCCGCCTCAGGCCCCGGGGAGGCTCCGCGGAGGAACGTGGGAGGAAGGCAAGCGCGGGCTTCCCTGGCTGTCCCGCGCCGGACTTCGGCGCTCCACGCCGGGAGAGACGCAACCGCGGGGGCGGAGAGACGGGCTCAGGCTGCGGTCGCCAACCGCCGCCGCCCGCTCACCTCAGCTCTTTCTCGCTTTTCCGGTAGCGACTTTTCCTCAGCGCAGCGGAAGCCCCAGTTCCGGTTGCCTTCTCAGGAAGAAGCCTCGGACGCGGGCCTTTAATTGGCTAGCAAGGCTGTCCTATAGCAGGTCCTGCTCCCGCCCCAAAGGTACTGCGCACGCGCGCTTCCGCACCTCCCGCTTCTCCCGGGAAAGAGCTCCTGTCTGGTTTCTTGGTCAGGTCAGGAGAGTACTTCATCGTACTTTTTGTTAGTAGAAGAAAGTACTCTCTTGTAATTCTGTTCCTCGCAGCCCCCACTTTTATATGAGACTCTTAAAATTAAATACGCGCCTTATGTAAAAGTCAGTAAATACAGATAAGCAATATATTTAAAAATTCTACCAGTACTAACCTCATCATCAATTTTTTTTTTTTAAAAAAGAAAACAAGATTGTACTCTATTATATATTCCTATATATTTGTGAACATGATTAAGGATAACATCCTAAACCTTCATTTTCACCCTCCCATTCACTTTTACTTTCATTTAGGAATTCAAAGATGTCTATGACAATTCTTCCACAAATTGACAAGTGAAAAATCTTAATGTAGTTTTTAAAAATGGAAGGGGTGAACAGTTTCACTGTGTAGCCCAGGCTGGCTTCAAATGTCTCTTCCCAGCCTCAGGAAAGCCAGAGGTACAGAAATGAGCCATCAGGACCAGCAAGAAAACTTTCCAAAGCTCCCCCCTCCCCCCAACACACACACGTAGAAGGATTGTTAACAGATATGGGAGTCTTAAGATGCAGTGTTGCAAATTAAGAGTAAGATAAGAATGTTCTGATAAAACAGCTCTGCTTCACAAACAAGAGGTTTCTCAGTTTCTCCGCTCCTTCCTTTAAATATGTGGAGACTTGCAGGAATAAAGCAAAAGAACAGTGTACTTACCACCCGCTTCCACAGTTCTGTGCCCCCCCCCCCCGTCACTTCGTCTCTAGTCCAGTGTGAACCTCTAAAAGGTAAGAGCTCTTTATTTTTTTTTCCTATACCCACAGAGTTAGTATCTTACTGAAAGTGTACTAGGGTTTATTACACCGATAGAATGAATGTGTGTATACACATGGATATATATGTTTATACGACTTACTAGAGTGGCTTACAAGATGCAGTCCAAGTCATCCAATGATGAAATCTCAGACTTGAAGGGCTGAGAATCCTGTGGTTGCTCAGTCTAAGAGGCTGGACGTATCAGCAGACCCCACCTGGTGTTGGAGGCCTGGAAGATTCCTGGAGAGCTGCTGGGCTTTAGTCCATGTTGGAATCCCAAAGAAGTTTGGTTCTAGTACTGGCAAAGGAATGGCACAGCAGAGGAACAGATGAAGTTGCCAGTGAGAGCAAGAGCAAGCAACAAAATAGCAGTTTCCTTTCTTCTTGTCCTTTTATCTGGGCAGCTACATGAAAATGCCACTCAGTCTTTCTGCTTCTAAAGATTAGCCATCACCCAAAGATGAGTTAATAGGGCTGGGGATGTAGCTCAGTTGGTAGAGAACTTGTCTAGAATAATACATATAAGACATCTCTAGTACTACATAAGGGATAGCTATGTCATGATAGTTAAAAATGTGGGTGTAATAAACACTTAGTTTTGTCTTTTACTGGCTGCACTTGCAAGATCTGCATGTTAAAGGCCCGTATGTAACCTCAGCACATAGGGGGTAAAAACAGAAGGATACAAGTTAATGATCATAGAAACGTTTCCCATTTCATTCACTGTTGTATTGTCAGAACCTAGAACAATGTCTGAGATGGGCAAGTGTTCAAGAGCTGTTTAGTGAGTAAATAACAAAATGAATATAATTGTCTCCTGTAATGTGCGGTGATATGGTTTGGTGTTGTTTTCAATAAAATGCAAAGGAATAGTGCCCAAGAAATCCATGCCATGATAGGAGCTGGTGAAAATATAGCTGTAGCAAACACTTATTTTTTTATGTAATATTTACTGCATTTGTAAAATCTGAATGGAAAATTTAAACCTGAAATTTAACAAGGAATACATCTATTCAATACATCTTTACGGAGTCTCTCCATCATGCCAGGCACTGTTTTAGAGGGTTAAAGATATATATCCAGCCTTCCTACGGAGAGTCATAGACAAGCAGGATGCAAACATAAGAACCTCGAATAGTGATAAGGGCTGTGGGGACAAAATAGCACACACGTGTGATGATGGTGTGGGCTAAGGCCAGCTGCTTTGCAGAGCGTGCTTAGGGGAGGGACAGATGGTGGTTTTGACAATCAGCTGTGAATATGGAAAGAGGTGAACGTTGCAGAGGTCATGGAAACGGCAACTGGAACAAGGTGGAGGTCTCCATGATGGTCTTGAGTTAGAGTCTAAAAGGAACCTAGTGCACCCCTGTAGCATGCACATTCATGCCCTCTCCCCAAGCACAGGAGCAAGTGAATGTAATGTTAAAATCTTTGGGTTGTAATGGCTCTGCATCTCAGCTCGCCCTGGTTAACTGTGTTTTTGCTTTGTTGTCCTGATAGATGAGCAGCAGTTAAATTCGTCATTATTTGGTGTTAGGGATCTTTCCTTTGGTTATTTGCTGTATGCGTCTTGAAAAACTTCTCGAGTTTTTTTCACTCAATTTGAAAAATTAGCTTGTCTTCTCTATTGAGTTGTGTGAGCACACTACCAAACACACACATACACTCTAGGTATCATAACTTATTTACTGAATATATGTGTCATAAATATTAGAATTTATGAATGCTCTTTTAACTTTTCGTAATAGTATCTTTTAAACAGCAAGGGTTTTTAGCTTCAGTGAAGTCCTGTCAATTCCTGTTTTTCTAAGATTTATTTTTATTATTTATGCATATGGGTGTTTACCTGCATGTATGTATACACACCACATGCACGGTTGGGTTGGTGCCTATAGAGGCTCAAAGAGGGTTTTGGATCCCCTGGGATTAGAGATACAAATGGTTGTGAGTCACCACGTGGGAATCAAACCCAGGTCGCCTGCAAGAATAACATGTGCTCTTAACCACTGAGCATCTCTCCAGCCGATCATTTATTTTCTTGTATGGCTCCTACTCTATGCATCCTATCCAAACACTAACTAAACACTGTAAGGGCTTTATATGATTTTAAACTTTGCATTGAGATTTCTAACTTTGGGCAGATTTATTTCCATGCATAGTTTAGTTAAAAATCAAGGTTCCATTTGTTTGTTTATTTTGTATATAGAAATCTAATTTTTCTCAGCACCTCAGACTCTCACTGATTCTGCTGGTATTGTGGTACCATTGATAGAAAGCAGATTCATAAATAATAATCTGTGGGTTATTTGTGAGTTATATTGTGGTTTTGGCCTGTTAATCGGTCTCAGTAGAAGAATTAGAAGCTAGCAAATGAAAATAGTTGCTGGAGGGCTGGAGAGATGGCTCAGCCGTTAAAGGCTAGGCTCACAACCAAAAATATAAGAAAATAGTTGTGACCAGCATCTGCTTATTCATATCTTGCAATATATACTATATATAATAACATATAGTGTATATTTATGTGTGTGTACATTTTTATGTATGCATATACATACATTCATATATAGTCCATGTATAATATAAATACAAAATATAATATAAAAATAAAAATTATAAATATATAAAATCTAAAGGATACACTTCTAGTGAAAATTGTTGCTATTGAGTTTGCCTATGAAATATACAGTAAAGTTTCAATCCATAGTAATCATTTTTTGTTTTTGCTGCTGTTGCTTTATGGGTGTAAACAAACTTACACTAACCTAACAAGGAGACCTTGTACGGCCTGGTACAGAGGGGCAGTTTGCGCTGCTCCTTACATTTTCTTACCAGCAGGGGGCAGCACTAACTCGATCGGCTAAGTCCAGGCTTGGGTGGATTCTGTGCTCATCTCCCCCACAGTCTCCCACTTTCCATCTGTCCCACACAGCCCTGCCAGGCTGCTGTGTGCTTAGTGTTGACATGTTATTTCTCACCTTCTATTCGGATAACCAGGCTCTCTGGGTCTCTCCACTGGCTATCCAATAATAGACTTCAGGCACCCATCTCACAGAGAAGTCATTTTCTAGCTTTTTGCTTCCAAATGCAGGAACTGGAAAGTGCTAGATGCTTCTGTGCCACCATCATGGCTGCCTGTGCTGTCTTTTCCCCTCGATCCCCTGTTTTTATTAAGCTGTAGTTGTAATTGTACACTTGTTTTATTTGTGCAGCTGTAAATAAGTTGCTGACCTACCTGGCCGTTGGCTCAGACAATCTCGGATGTAGCCCTTATAGAATACTTTTCAGTGAAAGATGGTTTACAGACAAAAATGAAAACAAGAAGAAACACTTCCGTGTGTCCTGAATATCGGGTGTGTATAAAGACCAGCTACCTGACCTCAGTATCACTTGACATCAGGGTCACTTTTGCCTCTGATTAAGGGGAGGGAGAATGGGGATGTAGCATGTGGTACTGTTGATCACCTTGAGGTTCTGAGTTTACTCTCCAGCACAACCAATAAGGAGGACTAGGGGCAACACTCAATAATTAAGGTAACTAATATTTTTTTATTTAAGTTTTATTGCGATATGATGAGAAAAGATAAATAATTTCAATTAATCTGAATTTGTTAACATTTAAAAACATACTTTTTATTTATTTATTTATTTATTTATTTATTGGTTTTTCAAGACAGGGTTTCTCTGTGTAGCCCTGGCTGTCCTGGAACTCACTCTGTAGACCAGGCTGGCCTCAAGCTCAGAAATCCTCCTGCCTCTGCCTCCCAAGTCCTGGGATTAAAGGTGTGTGCCACCACTGCCTGGCACATATTTTAAGTAAGTAGAATTATATCACGTTCTTGTTTTCCTTTTGTACCCCAACTCCTCTCAGAGCCCCCCTTCAGTACCTGCAATACCTTTCATTTTTTTTTATTTTACCATATTCTTTAAAATATATAATATATTGTAACAATAAAAATGAGTATTATAGAAATCATTTGATATAAAACATCAATCAATTGAACAGTCTTATGTAGATGCTTGTCTACAGCAATACTGAAAATACATACGTTTTTCTCAATATAAATTTTAAATAACTCCAAACATATTAACCTTTTTCTTTTTCTTTTTCTTTTTAATTATTCACAGTTTCTCTGTGTAGTCCTAACTGCCCAGGAACTAACTCTGTATTTTAAATAATACACCATTTCTAGTATTTTTTAATGTGCATAAGTAGATAAAGTCTTTTTGTTTGTTTTGTTTTTAGTAGAGCTTAAAATCTTGGCTCTTACTGTAGTACAAGCTCAAAATAAGAACAATTTTTTGATATTGGAGTTCATTGTAATAAGGCTGTACTTCAGTGACCAAAGGACTTCACCAAAGGATTTTTCCTCCATCGTAGCTAAGCTGAGAGTTGACAGTTCTGCTGTGCTAAGGAATAAATTGTAGGCATGATTTTTGGATACAGACTTCCTGCTACTGTCAAAGCTATTTGACTTGAGTGATTGTCTTCATTATCAGCCCACAGAGAACAGGTTACATTCATTTAAGAAATTGTGTGTGTATTAAGATAGTTTATCCATAAAGTCATTCACCAACTGTTTCAGTGAACAATGGTTCTGCTTGGAGGGTGGCACAGACATTAGGTGAGGGTAAGAATCTGCTTCCTTGGCTGTGATGATTTTGAAAAGCATTCATCTCAGAGAAAGAGTAACTTATAAAGTCCTCTTCTTCAAACTTAATACAATAGTTACAAATATCAAGCAAAGCATTCACTCTCCCTCTTTGTTCTCTTACAAGCCACCTCCCAATTTAATTGTCTACGTTTCTTTAGGCTGTATAAATACTTTTGAAATATATAAGCTGTTCTGAAAACCATAGTATAGTGTAAAAACATGAAATAAACAATCCTACTAATAGAGAGGCTGAGATAGGAGAAGCAAGATTTCAAGACCATTATGTGGTACACAGCAAGACACTGTCATGTACAAACAAGCAGTATATGGATTATACGACATTGGACCTATTTCTCCAATTACCAAATTAGAGAGACCACTGGATGACAGCCAACAAATTTCTAATTCCTCATATTTTTGGATTTCAATCAATTAGGATACATTGGTGATATTAATTTTCATATAAAGATATTAAGAAAAAGTAATTATTACTTCCTGTTGTTTTTGTTTTAAGAGGTAGAATTGGGTTTGTGTGGATTTGTTGAAAGATTACTTTCTTGCTTCTTCTAGGGTGTAGTTTTGCTCCTTATGTTAATGTTTTCCATCTATTATCCTTTGTACAGCTAGATTTGTGGAAAGATATTATGTAAATTTGGTTTTGTCATGGAATATCTTGTTTTCTCCATCTATGGTAATTGAGAGTTTTGCTGAGTATAGTAGCCTGGGCGGGCATTTGTGGTTTTTTAGGGTCTGTATGACATCTGCCCAGGATCTTCTAGCTTTCATAGTCTCTGGTGAGAAGTCTGGTATATTCTGATAGACCTACCTTTATATGTTAATTGACCTTTTTCCCTTACTGCTTTTAAAATTCTTTCTTTGTTTAATGCATTTGATGTTTTGATTATTATGTGACAGGAGGAATTTCTTTTCTGGTCCAGTCTATTTGGACTTCTGTAGGCTTCTTGTATGTTCATGGGCATCTCTTTCTTTAGGTTAGGGAAGTTTTCTTCTATAATTTTGTTGAAGATATTTACTGGCCCTTCAAGTTGGGAGTCTTCACTCTCTTCTATACCTATTATCCTTAGGTTTGGTCTTCTCGTTGTGTTCTGGATTTCCTGGATGTTTTGGGTTAGGAGCTTTTTGCTTTTTGTATTTTCTTTGACTATTGTGTCAATGTTTTCTATGGTATCTTCTGCCCCTGAGATTCTCTCTTCTATCTCTTGTATTCTGTTGGTGATGCTTGCATCTATGACTCCTGATCTCTTTCCTAGGTTTTCTAACTCCAGGGCTATCTCCCTTTGTGATTTGTTTATTGTTTGTATTTCCATTTTTAGATCCTGGATGGTGTTCTTCATTTCCTTCACCTGTTTTATTGTGTTTTCCTGTAGTTCTTTAAGGGATTTTTATGTTTCCTCTTGAAGGGCTTCTAGCTGTTTACCTGTGTTCTCCTGTATTTCTTTGATGGAGTTATTTATGTCCTTCTTAAAGTCCTGTATCATCATCATGAGAAGTGATTTTAGATCTGCATCTTGCTTTTCTGGTGTGATGGTGTGTCCAGGACTTGCTATAGTGGGAGAATTGGGTTCTGATGATGCCAAATAACCTTGGTTTCTGTTGCTTATGTTCTTATGCTTGCTTCCCACCATCTGGTTGTCTCTAGTGCTACCTGCCCTGACTAAATCTGACTGGGGTCTGTCCTTCCTGTGATCCTGAACTCCTCAGAGTCAAGCTGTCTCTGTGATCCTGTGATTCTGGGATCCTGTGAACCTGGGCCTATTAGAGCACCTGGGAGTGGAGCTTCCTCTGGGTGTTGTGGGACTGGCTACAAAAATTGCAGCCAAGGTCTGCTCAGAGCACCAGCCAAGACAGACTGGAAGGAACTGGTGTCACTGGGCTGGCAGAGTTCCTGCGTGCCTGGTTTCCACTTGTCCCAGTTGCTCCCAGTGTTGGGACAGATGTTATGTCCTCCTCACCTCTGATTGGTAAGTAATGTTTTAATTAAAAATTCAAACAATGAAATTTAAGACAAGAAAAATCTGCGATAGACAAAAATATGACCATTTTAAACAAGGAAGGGTTTCATATTTAGTTTGACGCCACCACTGAAAGGCAGTCTCCACAACCCTTCACATTTGAAGATTGGGGTTATTTTCCAAACGGCAGGGGTGACATGGCTCTTAGGCTTTTAGGGTTTTGTAATGTACTGATCTTCGAGTGTTGATTCCACAAGAATTTATTGTCTGAGGTGTTACAAGATACAGTGTTTCAGGCACTACAAGCCGTGGACCTTTTTACTGTCTGAATGATTTTTCTTAAAGGTGTATTTATTTATCATGAACACAGTGTTCTTTCTGCATATATGCCTGCATGCCAGGAGAGGGTGCCAGATCTCCTTATACATGGTTGTGAGACACCTTGTGGTTGCTGGGAATTGAACTCAGGACCTTTGGAAGAGCAACCAGAGCTCTCAACTTCTGAACCTCCTCTCCAGTCCCTGTCTGAATGATTTGGCCATTCCTAAAATATTATATAGTTGGAGTCATATATAGTTTTCTTCTACTTCATTTAAGATTCTTCCATCTTTTCTGGGACTTCATATCTTCTATTTTACTATTTAATAACATTCCATCATGTGAGTATACTTCCTTATCCATTCACCTGGGGAAGAGCAACCTAGTTGCTTCTAGGTTTTAGAAACTGTGGCTAAAGTTGTAAATCTGAGTCCCTATGTTGTTATGCAGGTGTAAGTTTTCATTTTGAGCCCAATGAGTGTGATTGTTGGAGCTCATGGCAAGAGGATTCATAGCTTTACTAAAAACAAAACAACCTGAACTGTCTTCCACAGTAACTGTACAACTCCATTCCCCATGGCAGGGAACAAGCTCCTGTTGTATTTGCTGGTAGTATTTTGAGTTTTAGCAACTCCAGCAGATCCACAGTTGTATCTCCTTATCAGAACTTGATAACATCATAAGATGTCAACCATCTTTTTCTGTGCCCATTTGTCAGGTTTCTGTGCCCGACTGGGGTTGAACTCAGGCTGGCAGATTTGCACAACAAGCTCCTTTACCTACTGAGCCATCTTACGCCCTTGCTGTCTCTGTTTGAGTCCTTTAATATTGTGGTTAATAACCTTTATCAGATGTATCTTTTGCAGGTTATTTCTCCCGCTTCTGTAGCTTCTTCATTTTTTGGAAAGTGTCCCTCATAGGGCAGATCCCTTCTGTTGTTGTTCTGACAAAGCTAGCTTGTGTTTTCATAGGTTATATGTTCGAAGGTGATGTAGTTTCACATTTTATAGGCAGCATAGGGCTTGGATTTTGTCATTTTTATGACAAGGTGTTTAGCTGTCTAGTTGCTTCTGTTATAAGACTATCCTGCCTCCAGTGAGTTGCTTTTGCCTCTACCACAGTTCAGTCTCTTTCCAGGCTTTCTCTCCCCTCATTGGTTTGTCTAGGATCTGGACAATGATGGACTATTACAGCAATTTGTGATGAATCTTAAAATCCAGTACTGTTAATTGTTTGGCTTAGTTTCCTTCCAGTATTGCACTGGATGCATTCAAGACTTTTTTTGCCTTTCCTTATAAACTTTAGAATCAGTTTGTCAGTATTCACACAGTAACCCCTAAATAAACTGATAATTAAAATTGGAGACAAAGTAATTACATGAAGTAATGCAGTAAGTTCCCTTGTATACCTGGTCCAGTTTATCCTGATGGATCATCTTTCAGATTGGTAGTATAGCCATGATACATTGCAGTCAAGGTCCCTTTACATCACCTCTCATGGTGCCTTTTCATATACCCATTTCCCTCATAGCTCTGGCAACTGCTAGCCTGTTGTTCATTCTGTGACATTTTTGTTCCAAGCACACTGCATAAATGGAACCCATCAGTATGTAATTAGGGCTGGCTTTCTAATTAGAACAGTTCTCTGGAGAGTCCAGCAGGGTGTTTCTTAGATAGCCTATTTTTTTTCCTCTGAGTATTATTCTATAACATGGTTATTAAGAGACTATTTTCACCACTCAAGGTTTTCATTCAGGGCTATTTTTTATTGTGTTGAAAGCTACTATAAACAGTCATGTAAAGATTTCTATATCTTTCTATGTCTAAATACACCTGCACTTCTCAGGGATAAATACTCAGAGTGAAATTGCTATATGATGTTAGCATGTTTGGTATTGAAGAAACTACTAAATGTTTCCCACAGTGGCTGTGCCTCTTTACATGCCCACTATTGATATATGACAGATAAGTGACATAATTTCTCCTACATCACCCTTTTGTGTTTTCCCTATTTATTTATAATTTTAACTATCTTAATAGATACATAGAATTGTAATGTTGTGATTTTAATTAGTATTTCCCTAAAGGGTTTTATGGGTTTATTTACATTTATTTTGGGCGAAATTTTTTATTTTTTACCCATGCTTTGTTGGATAGTTTGTTTTATTTTGTAAAATATTTTATTTTTATTTTTGGTTATGTGTGGGTAAGGGGATTGTGCACGAGTGCTGTGCCAGAAGAAGTCAGTAGAGTGCATCGGGTCCCTTGAAGCTGGAGTTGGTGGTGGGTGTGAGCCACCTGAAGTTAGCGCTGGGAACACCACTCAGACCTTCTTTGATCAGTATGGGAATCTTAACAGGTGAGCCATCTCTACAACCCCAGATGGTTTTCTTAATGTTGATACCTGACCATTTTAAAATATTGAAATTATTCCTTCGTGGGCTATTTGATTTGCAAATATTAATATTTTTTTGAGTTTTCAACTTGCTTTTATTTAATTACTAAGATCATTCAAATGACTAATGTTTTTTAATTTTGAAGAAGTACAAATGATCAATGTGTTTTCCTTTATGGGCTACATTTTCAACATCTCCTATAGTTCTTTTTTTTCTTACATTTCTTACAATTTTATGTTTTATTTAAGTATATCTTGAATGAGTTTTGACTCACTTTGGGAGCCTTTTAATAAGGCTTGAAATTAAATCAAAATGTATGTTTTCTTTGTTTGTTGCTATCTAGTACCATATGTTGGAAAGACTTTCACCCATTGAATTGCTTTTGCATCTTTATAAGGAGCATGCCAACCATCCCTACACTCATTGTGTTCCATCAACATTGTGTGTGTTCCTCCATATAAGCCAGATGGGCTTGCTGACTACCGCCATACAGTGTTTTAAGCCACAAAATCTTGATAATTACCACTGCCCAGTGTCTTAAGCCACACCATCTTTGTGACTACCACTGCCCAGTGTCTTAAGCCACACCATCTTTGTGACTACCACTGCCTAGTGTCTTAAGCCACACCATCTTTGTGACTACCACTGCCCAGTGTCTTGAAATTGGGTAGGCTTATCTCTACTGCTTAGTTATTTTCTTATGTTTTTTCTGGGTGGTTGTATTTATTTCTCATTTGCATAAATTTTATGTAATTTTGTGTGTGTGCAAAATATCTTATTAGAGTTTTACCTGATAGCATGTCATACCTATAAAGCACTTTAGGAAAGACAGAAGTAGTAAAACTTTGAATTCATGAACTGGATATATTTCTCCACTGACTTAGATTTCTTGATTTCTTCCCTCGATGTTTTATATTCACGTGTAAATACTTGTATTTTGTATTCTGTGAACTTGGTGAACTCACTTTTCAGTTCTTGGAACTTCATTGTGAATACCTAGGGAGTACCCAGACGGCACTCACGTTGTCTCCATCTGAGTGAGGACGTTGTGTTCTTGCCTAGGGCACTGCCTACAGCTCCAAGCACTCTGCTGAGGGAGTGTGGACTTTCTTACTTGTAAAGTGTTAGCTCAAGGGTTTTTGTGCTGTTTCATACTGAAGTTCTGTTTCTGTTATATGAGAATTCATTGTGAACAGCTGTTGAATTCTGTCATTTGCCCTTTTTCAGTGATTGATGTGATTGTGTGATTTTTTTTTCTGTGCCTATATAGTGAATTCAGCAATTGATTTAAGACATTTCTAGAGTAAAACCCACTTGGTCATAGTATATGATTGTTGTATACATTGTAGAACCCTATTTGCTAATAGTTTGCTGGGGATCTGTGCCTGTACTCATGAGGGACATTCGTCTATTGTTCTCTTCTTTCTCCTCCTTTTTTTTATCCCTGAAAAAAAATGGTTTACCTTCTTAGATTTTTTTTTTTTTTTAAAAATTTGTGTATGAGTGTTGTACCTACATCTTTGTATGTGTACCAAGTGTATGTCTGGTGTCTGCAGAGGTCAGAAGAGGTTCAGATCCGCTGGTACTGGAATTATGGATGGTTGTGAGCTTCCATGTGGATACAGAAAATGAGATGCAGGTCTTCTGTAAGAGCAGCAAGTGCTTTGAAACAGTGAGCCATCTCTCCATCTCCTTTTCTACTTTGTTGTGACAAGGTCTCACTGTGTATCTCTGGCCTTTAACTCAACATCTTGATGCCTCCCTTGATGCTGGGATGGAATATATGCATAAACATACCTAGCCCTTCTTTTTATTGTTCTCTTTGGTTTTGGAATCAGAACGCTACTAGCTCTATGAGATAAATGAACAAGTATTTTACCTTCTAGAAGGCACCATGTTAAGTTGGTCTCCCTCCGCATTTCTCCATCCTACCTCAGCCTCCAGAACACTCAAATTACAGGCAGCTAGTGACTGTGTTGGGCGGTGCTTATTTCTTTTAACTGGTTGTAGAATTGTCCATCCAAACCATCTTGGTTAGGTTCATCTTCGAGAGAATTGAATTAAAACAGCAAATTAATATTTACTTTGTGGTTGTACACATGTGACAGATTTTGTTGTCTCACTTTTGGCTTCATTGACCTTTGCTTTTGTCACACTGCATCTTCGTTGTCTGGGCTTGACTTTGTTTTTCTTTGGGTTTTCTCTTGCAGTTTCCATCTTGAGATGAGAACATAAAAGTCATTTAATTGAGACTTCTGTCTTCAGTTATATGCAGACGATGTGGATATTTGTCTCCACACTGGTTTGGCTACAGTTTACAAACTGATACAAATTTCAAGTCTTTGCATTTCTTATTTCCCCTTCAGGCTTTATAAAGACTAAGGAGGCTATAGCTCCATGGTAGAATAAATTCAGTCTCCAGCACTAAAAACAAACATACACAAAAGTGGAACCTTAGACTTCCTTTATGATCCAGGATAGTTGGAATTGTGCTGTTGAGATTTTGGGATGTTTGGTTCCTATTATTTTTCTGTTATTGATCTCTAGCTTGATTTCATTGCAGTCAGATAATATATAACATGATTTCAACTCTATTAGGTTTGTTGAGCTTATTGCTAAGGCTTAGAATATGAATGTCTTATCCATGCTTTGTTACAACTTTAAAATAATGCATTTCAGCCAATGGTGAGTGGAGTGTTCTGAAAAACACTGCCTGGATCCTTTGGTAGATAGTATCGCTGATATATTCCATATATATGCCAATCTTTGTCAAGTTGTTCATTATATTGTTAAGAGAGGAATGTAGAACTACAAATCGAAATCCAACTACAAATGTGAATTTGTTCCTTTCAGTTCAATCAAATTTTGCTTCCCATATTTTATGGCTTTCTGTTTGATAAATACAATGATAAGATTGTTGTT
Source organism: Mastomys coucha (assembly GCF_008632895.1). Lineage (NCBI taxonomy): Eukaryota > Metazoa > Chordata > Mammalia > Rodentia > Muridae > Mastomys > Mastomys coucha. The sequence continues at coordinate 41,548,323 of NW_022196911.1, read as the reverse complement.
TTCTTGGTCCCTTTAATGTCCCTCTGCCTTTTTCCCCCTCCCACATGTTTCACCCTACATAGCCCAATTTATAATTGGTTTGTGGCTTCCCTTACAATGGATCTCAAAGTTTTACATTTCCTGTCACCTGCTCTCTCTCCCCCTCCCCCCAGCATCTCTCTCACCAGTCTTACCCTGATAGCCATGATGGCTCGCCTTCAGTACCTTGCCTGTGCAGTGTTTTTAGCTTTAGGCACCCATTACATGGCTGATATGGTGCAACATGCTTAAAATTTCCACTTTTAAGAAGCTTAGATGAGAGGTCCATGACTTCCCAGCTACCCTGAACATAACAAGTTGTAGACCAGCTTGGTCTACACAGTAAGAACTGCCACAAAGAAAACACACACACACACACACACACACACACACACACACACAAATAAAGACACCACTCCAACCATTACAACCTGTGATGCTCTTACTGCTCTTGGCAAAAGACCCTCTGTTCTCGTGGCATCTCTGTGAGTCTGCACCTTAAGTTTGGAACACTGGTTGGTAATCAGCTGCCTGTTGCTTCACTGTACTTGCAACAGAACTGTTGCCATGGTGATAAACATTGCTGCTAAGAAAATCAGCCTTTATCTGATGAGGATCTAACTCAATAGCCCGATTGATATCTCTCTCCAGAGGAAGGTACCTGTTGCTTTGAAATACATAGACATTTGTACCTGTTTCCTTTGATGACTTATCAAGATAGAGGATGCAGGGAAGACATGTAGCAGAGCATGCTGTGCTGAACAAGTCCCCTACGTCCATTTCACTTTAGTGACAAGTGTGTTACTTGTAGGTCTGCTTAACATCCCTGCATACTAGAGAGAGTCATGGTTTTTAAAAAAGCCCCACCAAAAGGCAAGAGGGCCAAAAACCAGACCACGGGAAGGAGAGACGATGAACAAGAGGCCAAACTGATTGTAGCGGAGACAGTTTAGCCTCTGTAGATCTGGACTGTGGACTGGAAACTGGGAAAGGCTCCACTTTATCTTCTCCCCTCCCCTGCATGCCCACCTGTCTCATTGCCAAAGACTTCTCCAAAGCCCCGCTCAAACCGTTAAAGTACACCTCCCTCATCCTGTCTGCACCCACTATTGAAGGATCAACTCCACAGCCATCTAGGCTTCCAGTATCTGTTGACCTTTGAATGTTGAAAGCCCCAAGGTTAGATTTTTGCAAGCACCTCCCCCATGCAGCTGCTGAAGGCTTCTTGTTACTGCACATCCACCATTCCCCTCCAAATACCTCGTTCCTCCCTCTCCACCTCTGCAAACACATTTACTCTTTTTTAAAATTTAGATTTATTTTTGTTGCTACTTATGACTGTAATTTTGTTACTGTTATGAATCATAATGCAAACATCTGTGTTTCCTGATGGTCATTTGACTAATGGAGTCGTGATCCACAGGTTTAGAACTGCTGCCTTTGTACAATTATGTGTTTGAACCATCTGGTGCCCTGGAGGTCAGAAGAGGGTTTTGGATCTGCTGGAACTCGGGTTACACGTGGTTGTGAGTTGCTATGTGGGTGCTAAGAATCAAACCGAGATCCACTTTCAGAATGAATGCCCTTAAAGCTATCAGTCGTACCTAGACACATTTACTCTTCAGAGAAGGTCCCCAGGTTTCCCTGGAAACCCATCTTCACCATGCAAACAATATGAGCACATGTGGGTTTTAAACTTTATATTATACAGTTTAGAAATTAAATATAAGGCAGTTTATACTAAAGGTTTTTACATTTTATAATTTCATGTATAATATAGCATACTTTTGGAATTCCTTGTGTGGTATTCATAACTTATATACTTAATTAGTGTACATTGCTGTGGAGTATTCAATTTCCTTTTGAGAGGGAGCACTGTGAACTGATCACTGGACTTCACTGGTGCTAGACAAGAGCTCTACTCCCAGGCCTATCTTGTCGCTTATCAATATATTGAAATAGTTACCTGTCATGACCATTCCTTTGTAAAGTCCCTTAAAATTTCAATTTCATATTTATGAAAGACATTTCAAAATAATGTGGTTTGTCATAAAGCTCTCTTTGACGTAATCAAAAGGGATAAACGTTGTTGTTTATTTGTTCATTGTGGTTTTGTTTTCAAGACAGGGTTTCTCTGTATCAGAGCCCTGGCTGTCCTGGCCTCGCTGGACTTTACCACTGCTGAAATACTTGCACATGTGCCTCTGACATCACGCACCCCTCCCTTTCACTCTGTAAATCATTTCTATCCTGAATTTTGTGTTTATCATCATCATTTGTTTGTTCTTCCATAGGCTTCCAGCAGATATGTCCTCCAGGCACTGTATGCTCTTGTTTATTCTTTTATTTTAAAATTCCCTTTCTTTTATGTATATGGCTATTTTGCATACATGTGTATCTGTATCATATGCATGTCTGGTGCCTGCAAAGGTCAGGAGAGGGTGTCAGATCACCTGGAACTGGAATTAGAGATGGTTTTGAAGGGCCATGTGGGTGCTTAGAATTGAACCCAAGGCTACTGAAAGAGCAGCCAGTACTCAGAACAGCTGGGCTGGCTCTCTCGTCTCTGTTCCTGTTTTTATCTGCTCTACGAATGGAATGCCATGTAATCATCCTGTCTGAATTTTATTAGTCTATGTTATATAACATCCACTCGTTCGAGCACGGGTAGCTGCCGTTTGTTTTCACTGCCGAATAATAGGGCCCTGCAGCCATATATCACAGTTTATGAATTTTCCTGTTTGATGAATATTTGGTCTGTGTCCAGGCTCTTGTTATAACAGATTGTTTTTCTACAAACTTTTTTCTGGTTGGCTCCTGATAAGTGTTTCTCAGAGTTTCTCCAGGGTATGTATTCATCAGAGGAAGGAGAATCGTTGACATTTCCTAGATCAGAGACAACAAGCTTTTCTCTAAAGGGCAAGATAGTAAATATTTAAACCGTGTAGGCTGTAGAATATACAGCAACTCAAATCTTCCATTTTAACATGAAAACGGCTGTAGACAACACTAGCTACAGCTGTATCCAATAAAACATTATTCAAGGCCAGGGAGATGACTCAGTAAAGTGCTTGCAGCTCAAGCATGAGGACCTGAGTTTGGATCCTTAGCAAACACATTAAAAGCCAGGTGCTGAGACTGGGAAATCCCTGATGTTCACTGGCCAGCTAATCTCTAAGCAGATGAGCTTCAGTTTCAATGAGACATACTGTCTTAAAAGTAAGGTGGAGGAAGATTGAAGAAGACACCTGACCTCAACTTTTGGCCTACATGCACACATCTATAGGTACTTATGAAACACATGTACATACAAAATTGGTTCACCTTAATCAAAACTCCAAGGGCTGCATTAGGTCTGTATTAGGTCTCAAACTCAGGACTAAGGGCTAACTGGGGTGCCTATTTAACATATCAGTGTGGACCTGGCTGCCAGGTTCTCCCTGCATCCCTCAGGCCCTTCCTGTTATAGGGCATAGCTGACCTGTACCCTGTCCCCTATCCTAAACTTCTCTACCTCAGGACCTGGGCTGCCATTCCCCTAGCTGCTCTTTCCTATATAGTCCAGCCATTTTGGTTCCCTGGCCCTTTTTGTTTCTACCCTTTACCTTCCTGGCTTCTTGATCTCCTGGTTCACTGGTCTCCTGGCTCTCCCTGCCCGCCCCCTCCTCTCATAGCCCAGATCAAGGTCATGTTCACTCTGGGCTCTCTCGGCTGTCTCTGCCTCTAACTATGCTCTCCCCCATAACTGCAATAAGCTTTCTCCCCTCCCGTACCTAAGAGCAATCATGTCCTTCCTTTTCTTATTTTTAGTTTTTCATTCAGTCTGCAAGATTTGGTCATCTTAAACATGGCCCACCAATCCTAATCTAGACGATGCCTTCTTAACTCTTTCTGCTTTTTGACCAGGAGATTCTTATGAGACTCCAGTTATATAGGTGTTTAAAATAGGTATACATGTAAAATTATTGCCAAAAATAATTCAGTTAGGTAGATATGGTGTATTGACGGAGACGTTCCTCTCAAAGGCACATACAGGCATGTGAATACCTGGTCTCTTGCTGGAAGTGCTATTTGGGAAGGCCATGGAACCTTTCAGAGGTGGAGACTTGCTAGAGAGAGGACATCACTAGGAGTGGGCTTTTGAGATTTTATAATCTTGCCTAACTTTCTGCTCTCCCTCCCTTTGCTTCCTTCATGGTTGAAAGATGTGATCAGCTGGCTCCCTGCTCCAGCTTCTGCTCGTAAGGCCTTCCCTGTGCCTTCCCTGCCTCTAGAGACTCTCCCTCTGGAAGGGTAAGCCACAATAAATTCTACCTTCTCTAAGTTGATTCTAGTCCTGGCACTTCATCACAGCAGCAAAAAAGTTACAAATCCAGTTTGCTAGCCAAGATGCAGGACATAGGAAAAGCCTGACGGAAACCTGTGAGTTAATAAGCCAATTTCAAAATATAACTTTATAAGGTATTTGTTAGCATCAGGGCCTCCGAAATCCGTGACGTCACATAGGCGGGCCTCACAAACCTGTTGCCAAGGCAACAGCCACCATAGTCCCGGAATCCATTGGGCTCACCTCCCACCTTTACCTGTGTCCACCGCGTCACTACCCATATATATATGGGGGCACACTCCTCTCTTGCTCTCTCTCCCTCCTCCTTCTCTTTCCAATACCACCTCGTGTGTCTCTCTCCCAATTAAAGCTCTTACACATGGAACTATTTGGGCCTAGTGTGTGTTGTGTCCTGACGAGAGCCACCATTCTTTTTTTTTTTTTTAAGTTTGTTTGTTTGTTTATTTTAAGATTTATTTTATTTATTTTATGTGTATGAGCACACTGTAGCTGTACAGATGGCCGTGAGCCAACACGTGTGTGGCTGCTGGGAATTGAACTCAGGACCTTTCCGTCTCCGCTCACTCTGGCGTAATTCACTGTAGCTGTCTTCAGACGCACCAGAAGAGGGCATCAGATCTCATTATGGATGGCTGTGAGCCACCATGTGGTTGCTGGGATCCGAACTCAGGACCTTCAGAAGAGCAGTCAGTGCTCTTACCCTCTGAGCCATCTCACCAGCCCGAGAGCCACCATTCTAACACATCAATATTTATGGAATTGCCCTGCACTGGTGGACAATTTGCTTCCAGAAGACAAGGGGTCTTGAATGTAAAACACAGCACAAGGCATAAGAATATCTCCCTTCAGGTTGTTGGTCAAGAAAGTCCATCCCAGAAGTCTCTAAGTAACACAGACTGTTGTCATGGTCCTTATTTGTCTTTCCTAAGTATATAGTGAAGCCCTGCTGCTGAAGACTGTACTGTGGCTACAGGACAGAGAAAAACCATTCTCAAACTGACTGAGAAGCTTCCTCTGTGCTGGCTAGCTAGCTAGCTGTATGGCTGCAGACAGTGCTACACAGGCTGCTGGGAGAGAAACCACATCAGTGGCCTCACCAAACATTGGACCCTGCATGCCCCTCACTCATCAGGCAAGATGTACCCACTGCTGCCATAGTTACACATTTGTTAAAGAGTGACTGATTGCTCTTTGGTTGGATTTGAGGCCGGATCCACAGAAGAGATGTATAGTTTGAGTGAGAATAGCCTCCATAGGCTCATATGTTTGAATACTTGGCTACATGGTCATGCTGCCAAATAGCCTTCTACCCATGAATATTTATGTTCATACCCTACCCATAGACCTGGGATGCTACCAACTTTGGCCAGAGAAACTTCTTTATGCCATGGGCAGTAGTCAATGGAGAAATGCCCAATTAGTTAATGTGTTCAGAGTAAGAGACTGAGTTCTCAGCCCCCTATGGAGCATACATACCATATACCTCACCACAAATGCTCAGGGAATACTGAGTATGAAGAGGCATGGATGTAAGAGCTGGAAGATGGGGAGGAGTGCTGTGGAATGCTGTCTTCTAGGCATGTCATGGTTATTCCATTTTTTTATTAGATATTTCCTTTATATTGCAAATTTTTATCTCCTCTGAACCCCCTCCTCCTGCTCACCAACCTACGCTCTCCTACTTCCCTGTCCTGGCATTCCCCTACACTGAGACATCAAGCCTTCACGAGACCCAGGGTCTCTCCTCTCATTGATGTCCCACAAGGCCATTCTCTGCTACATATGCTGCTGGAGCCATGGGTCCCTTTGGGGTTATTCCATTTGTAAACCCTCAGCAGCTGGGGTTCCCTGCATGTGGTGAAGCCACACACTCAAGGGGTAGGTGTGGTGAGTGATCTCCAGACTCCACTCCTAGTTGAGGAGCAATTGACAGTTGATAGCTGCTTGGAGAAGGGGAATTACACATTTGTTACAGAATGACTGATTGCTCTTTTATAGGCTTTGAGGCATGAGCTACAGGAAAGATGTGGTAGTTTGCATGAGAAATGGCCCCCAAAGGCTCATATGTTTGAATACTTGGTCCCAAACTGGTGGAGCTATTTGGGAAGGATTAGGAGGTGTGGCCTTGTTGGAGAAGGTGTATCACCTGGTAGGAGCATTCCATGCACTACACCCTTGCAGATGTGGGCAGTACTAACTAAACTCACTAGATTATTTAAAAAAAAAAAAAGATAAAGTTGAGAAGGTGATTTGTTGGGAAAGATATGGGGGAAGTTGGAGGAGAAAATGGGTGATAAATGTCATATTTTATTATGTAGAAGTAGGAAATTCTCAAGTGAAAAAAAAAATAAAACCATTTTAAAAAGTTCTTTGGAGCCCCCACCCAGTGCCACAAAGCCAGGTGAACAGAGCAAGCCTGAGCCAACTCCCATCCCATGCCATGTGACTCAGGCAAGTGGAACATGCCCAAGACAACCTTCATCATGTACCACATGTTGCAGGAAGGGCATAGCACTCCTGAGATGACTCCAGACACCCAGAGGCCCTGGGCACCTCTAAGAAAGAGCAAGTCAGGGAGAAATGGAAGAGGAAGAGAAGGATAATGTATGTAGCCTCAGCTGAAGGCCTGTTATCAACAAAGACCAAGGGGGCGTTCCTGGTCTGAGCTGCCGCTACCTGGGGCTGTGTTGATGTCTGAGGGCTGTGCAGAACTGGCCCCACCCATCGCCAGTCATATGGCAGCATGGGGTCACTGGAGCGATGCTCTCTCCTCACCCTCATCCCTTGCCACAGCAGGCTGGAGAGCTGGTCCTACCCCTCACCAGCTTCAGTACTTCAGAGAGTGGACTCTGCACCCCACCTGGGCAGCACAGTTCTGGTGGTAGAGGCAGAGCAGGAGGACTGGCCTTCCACTTTTGGTGAGCTAGCTGGGGCAGTGCTGGAGAGCTCACCCTGGTGGTGTGGGTGTGGGAGAGCTAATGGGCTGACCAGCTCAGCTACCACCCAGTCCCAGATCCAGGGCTGTGAGTTGACCCACCCCAACATCTATCCCATGGATGAACTGCTGGAGTACGTGAAGGGGGTGCACCTGCAGATCCAGGCTGCAGGATCTCTATGACACAGGGCAATAATAACAGGATATCAGAGAGAAGTTCTGGGGAGGCTTCAGTGTTGATAGTATAACAGAAGCCAGAGGCTTCGAACCAGACCAATGATTCGTTGTAATGAACGTTTGCAAGTCAAGATGTGTGAACAAAGAGGTATACTGTGGGACACACTGTGACACACTGCAGCTTCCACAATGATGTGTTTTTTGGTTGGGTTGAGTTTTTTGTGTTTTTTTTTTTTTTTTAATTTTCTTTTGATGAGAAGGTTGCAAGGGCAGAGGGTAGAATGGAGAGATGAGCAGGACTCGGGTGCAGGTTGTGAAATTCACAAAGAACCCATAAAAAGTTCTTTGGAATACATTTAATTATATTGTTTATCAGAGTAAAGCAAGTTTACATATGCATGAGATGCATGTTACTTTTTTCATAGAAATACTGGGTCTGGAGAGATGGCACAGTGATTAAATGTGTCCTGCTTATGCAGAGGACCTATGTTTACACCCCAGCACTCATGTTCAGTAGCTCCCAACTGCCTGAAACTCTAGTTCCATGAGAATCTAGCCTCTAGTCCCTGGGACACTTGTACACACATGCATATACCCCACCCACCCCCCACATGATTTAAAATAATTAAGATAAATCTCTAAAAAGTCACATCTTGATTGAACATGTGATACTTCAAGGAGGAACATCTTCAACATTTTTCAGATTTGACCTATACTTTGATTTAATAATTATCATTGCTCAGATTGACACTTTACATAATAAATACATACTCCAAAATGACAGAAATAAGTTCAGGGCTTTTTCAGAAAGTATGAGGAATTGGTCCCTGATCTCAAGCCAACATGCATTTATCAATATTTTATAAATCTCTTATCAGCAATTCAAGTATTAATTTTCCAAGTCAAGCATGTTCACAGAATATAGTTCAGCAATATTTATATACTAAAGGGGGTAAAAACAATTAAAGATCTTTGCTTTCTGTAATTCTTTTTATTTTTTATTTTTTTTTTATGAGAGCAGAGAGAACCGCTGTAAAGCCACTGTGGCTCCTAGCTTGCAGCGGCCTTTACTCTGCTGTTTCAGATGCCTTTCATGGGTGAAGACTGTGGCAGCGTGTCCAAGGAGAAGTGTGTTGTGTGTTCAGAGTCAAAGCTGCTCTGCAAAGTTATCTCAGGCTTATTCATTTTGATTTTGAATTCTTTGTATTTACAAATTCAGAAAGCTTTAACTGTTGCTAGATTTTGTTGTTGTGTTGTTTGTCTATTTGCCATTCTACATTTAGGATTTGCACCTACAGTTTAAGAAGCCTTGATTTAGATCATAGACTTTCCTATGCCAATTGCACCATAAGGCCACAGCATCTTCTTGCTCCGTGTCCCCTCAAATCTGGATGAGACTCACTTTTCCCACTCATGAATGACCATTTGGAAGGAAGGGAGAATGGGTGCACAGTTCCCCCAGTGACCCATGACCTCCCCTTAGGAAACCAAAGATAAAAGTGGCTAAAATGTTCTTGCTTCAGCATTGGCTTGCGGAGACCTGCGGTGGGAGGGCTTACCTCACTGGAGCAGTTAATGTCACAGAAGCTACTGTGAAGTCACTGACAGGGTGTGTGACACAGAAATGTAAACAGAAGACAGGATTCTTTTAGAGTTATATAGCCTTTATTATCGAAACTGCCATTACAGAAGCTGGAATTGGCTCACTGTTGCTCCTCTGAGCCCTGGTCTCTGTTGCTGCTTCCTACTCTGGATCTTATTTAAATGGATTTGGTTTCAAGGATGATCTTCTCCATTGTCTCAGAGATTATGGTATCGTTGAATTCTAAATCGTTGCTTTTCTCCACCGTTGTCTCTATGTCTTGCTTCTTCTCCACCAACTTCGTTACAATGTCTACCCCTCCTCTATCACACGAGGTGTCCACTGTTTTTGAACTAGGCCTTACTAGGAAACTCCTGAAAAAAGATCTAATCTTAGTAGCTCTCTTACTCACAGACCCCATGCCAGCTGGTGATCGGTTCTTCCTGGGTTTGTGACCAGTCCTGGATTCACTTTTGTAAGGGGAGTTGTGTCTCTTGCCCCTTAAGTTGCCTTGCCCTTTCCCCTTCTTCTCCTCTCTTATTTTCCCGTGGCTAGATGCAGACCGGTAGGAAGACGGCTTCCGGTTCTTGTCCTTGGAACTGTGACGACTCGTTCCTGACCTTCGGTGATGGGAACTTTTCCTGTTAGTCTTTCTGTCCATTCGTCTCTCTCTCTTTTCCTTCTGTGTTTCAGAGCTCGTGTGGGAAACCTTCTGGCTCCCATCCCTTTCACACATGTAGCCTTCACTCTGAAAGGTTGACAGGAGGGGAGCTTCAGGTTTATCTTCAGCAGGCCCCTTGGTCTTCATGCTGCCTGCAAATGCCACATTCAGACTGGTGTCTGGGGAGCCACCAGCATCACCCTCTGTAAAAAGGGCCTCCGAAGTAGATTTAATGGCTCCTGCCAAGGCCACGTCCACACCTCCTGAGATGATGTTTGCAGCAACTGCCATGGCCTTGCTGGACTCACTTCCTACTTGATCTTTGGCAGCTGTTCCTGCCATGGCTGCCGGGCCTGACTCTGATTGACTTGGAGACTTGGTTGTTGTTGCCGCCATGCTTAGGACACCTGAAATCGGGCTTGTAGCTGAGCCCGTCTTTGCCATACCCGCTGAGGGGGCTGTTACTGCTGCAGCCATGGTGCCACCTGCTACCCCTGCCGCCCCTGCCGCCCCTGCTGCCCCTGCCATCCCTGCTGCCCCTGCTGCTCCTGCTTCCCCTGCTGCTCCTGCTTCCCCTGCTGCTCCTGCTTCCCCTGCTGTTCCTGCTGCCCCTGCTGCTCCTGCTGCCCCTGCCGCTCCTGCCGCCCCTGCCACCCCTGCCGCCCTTGCTTTGGCAGGTCCTGGAATAGCAGCAACTGCAGCAACTGGTTGTGTTCTCTCTCCTCCTGCAAATGCAGCAGAAGCGGCTTCTGACACGTCTTGGGATGTTTGAAACCTAGACTCTCGATCCCCTTCTCTGCGGATCTCTGAGACCTGTGCCAAGGAGAGAAGAAACAGTAAGATAGAGGTGGCAGAGAGGTCAGAGTGCTCCCAGTTTCTCTCTCATTCTGGAGCTCAAAGCTTCTTACTGAAACTGAATCTGAACTCCCATGACAAGGTCCCTCTCACTGCACTGCAGTCAATGCCATTTAGACTCAGCTGTGCAATTTCTAGGACAAAACGAAACACTGTTGCAGAATGTATTTTCCACATTTGTGTTTGTGTTCGCAGGACACATTTCTACAAATGGAATTGTTGGCTCAAGGGGATACACAGTACAGGGTAATAGATCCTGGCCCAAGGGAAGGAAGTGAAAAGTGTTCTACACTAAAAAGCTGATTTCAGAAATAGATTAGTGGCTACCAGGTCCTGGGCAGGCTACTGGGGAGCAGGAATGTAGAGAATATAACTAACAGATAAGAGGAATAGCTTCCTATGTCCTATATTCTATGGATGTCTATGATTGACAGTCATTAATCTTATTTATCTAAATAACAAGAGGATTTTGAATATTCTGAGCACAAGGAAATGACTGATATCTGGGGTGGTAAACATAACCAATCACCCAAATTTGATCATTTCATACTAGATACCAGTATCAATATCACACTATACCATGTTAATATGTATAATTAATATATGTTAATCAAAATTTAAAATTATTTTGGTCAGCTGTGGTGGCATCTGCCAGCAACCTCAATATTTGAGAGGCTGAGACAGGAAGATGGCTAATCCAAGGCCAGCCTCAGCTACATAGTGAGCTGAGCTCCAGGCCAGGCTGGACTACATCTTGAGAACTTGTGTCCAAAAAAAGAGAATACATATAATCTATCTGCTTCATTGTACATATTACAAAATATATATGTGTGTGTTATATACACACACACACACACACACACACACACACACATATAAAACAGTGGGGCAGGTGGGCCAAAGAAAGCCCTAACCAGGTGGGACCTGCTGAGATGCCCCCCAAAGCTCCCATCATGTTCAAATCTTTAGAAACTTACGGGTGCGCCTTTGGTGTCCATGCTTGTGTCGACAGAGGGAAGCATTGGGTTACTGATGCAAGTGTTCATTGGTGGCCTCAGGAGATAGACAAGCTTTTCCCAGTAACAAAAGAGGTCTTCTCGTGCGTCAGAAGAGGGACACAGCTGCAGATAAAAAGTTCGGCCTGTGGCAAGCTTCAGGCGCAGCTGCTGTTTCTCGTGATCATGAATGGAGATCTTAACAAACTTCAAAGGAAGCAGCCTAGTGAGCTCTAAAGCCTTTGAAGGCTTGCAACCTCTCCCCTTGATGAACCGGGCTCGTCTGCCATGGTCTTCACAGACTTTAGCTGGTCGGGCCAGCAACATGACATCAGGTAGTGGAAGGACTGGGCTGGTAGATGCAATGCACACAGTCACCATTCGGACGCGGTTGTGAACATCAATCACCTCTCCTTTTTTGCTAATCTGGATAAAGTCGCTCTCAAACATCGGTGCATACTTGAAAATATCATACTCTCCTCCCTTGTACAGCTGTCGTTGTAGGTTTCCCATGGAGGTGTTGAACACGCCCATGGATCGGTAACTGTGGGCAGTGTAATAAGGTAACAAACATTCACTGCTCACGGTTTTCTTCATCCCAGGCATCTCTGTCAACCACAAATTGTGTCCCCAAGGAAGGGAGGGAGTGAGGGCAAATGCCCATCTCCCAGCAAGGTTTCTGCCCACATGTCCTCACACCTGCACAGTTATCCTCTGCCACCCTTTGTGACCTGTCACCAGCACACACCCCTTTGTCCTGCCCTTTAAGCAGTCACCCCTCAAATCAGACCAACACCCTCCTCCATACTCAGGCACACTACCAGCTGCCAGAGTATAGGTGTGGGTGTGCTGGGCATGTTAAACATCAGACTGCTGGAATGCCTGCATTATAAGCATCTACGTCTGGTATCTTCAGTTCTACTGTTAGTCTCATTACAGATGCTCTTCCCAGGACTGTCTTCCTGCAAATACATCTTTGCCTCACCTGAATGACCTCCTGGGGATAGAATCCTCGAGGTGGGGTGTGGTTTGCTAGTGGCAGGACCCCATCTGGATTCTCCTTCACCGAGGCCTCAGTGTGTAACAGCACAGTCTGGGTAGGCTTCCCACGGTTGTTAAGGGAATAGTCCTCAGCAGTTCCTGAGATGTGTCAAGGCTAGAGTTTTATCAGTACACTTGGGATCTCTACAGCTTGCCAGGTCACTTTTCCATTTGGAGGAAGTTAATTTTTTTTCAAAGCCATAAGTTACAGCAGGAAACCAAGGCTGCAGATTCTTGCCTGGGGTCAGAGTTCAGTGCCGGATTCTAAGCCAGTCTTGTTAACTGCTGTCAGAGCTTTTCTCCGTGTCGGGCTGTGGACTGTCCAACTCCAGCTCTTCACACGTAGAGAAGCTTGATGGTCAGTAGTGTGTGGGCTTGAGTGTTACTGGGAACATGAAGGACTCAGAGGTGCCTTCTTCCTCAACCCCATGCCTACCTCATAAACCACTGACGTTTGGGTTCTTGGAATAGCTTTTCAAGAGAAATTGTAGCAAATGCATCTTTCTTTACTTGGCAGAAGGTGATGAAGCTGAAATCCCCCTCCTCCAGTTAGAAAAGTACTTCTAAAGTAAACCCACACCCACCCTACTCCCTACCCCTCCTCTCGGTGATGACTAGGTAGAGATCTTGAAATAAACTCCAGCCACAGAAGTGGCTGTTCTGTTCTACCAGAGTTCTGTTCTACCCTTATGTTCACCTCAGTGTGGATTGCTCCACAGCTTTTCAGTAAATATGAATCTGTGTCTATTGAGGCTAACTCTCCCATGCATTTATGCAACAAAGATTTCATCAGCAAGCATTTTGTTCATTACCAATAAGGGAAAGAAATGGAAAAAGTAAAGTTGTTTACCACAGGAAAACTAAAATATTTTTCCTAGGGATATTGAGTTACTTCTCCAGAAAGAGTGGCAGAGTGACTTGTAAGGAGATAATGATTAGGAGTCCATAATATTAGATATTATTGACTAAGAAATAAGTCACAAGTTTCTCGCTCCTTACTTTCTGTCATTTAACCCTGTCTCTATACATTATATATTATACTATTCGATTATAAAGTATATAATCTCCTAAGTCCATCACAGATGTATTACTAAAATGAGAAATTTGCCTAGCATGTATGAAACTCTGAGTTGGATCTCTTGCACTGAATATTTTTATTATTTCCTTTTTGATTGAAACCGGGCTGGACAGATAACTCAGTAGATAAAGGCTTCTGTTGCAAAACCTGGTGACCTGAGTTTGATCCCAGGAACCTACATGATGATGGAAGGAGAGAACCATCTGGCAGAAGTTGCCCTCTAACCTCCACACATTTGTCATGGTGTACGCACACACACACATACACTAAATATAAAGAATTTAAAACTGAGATAAATCATAGTAATATCATTGGGAGTTTAATTGTGAGCCAAGCATGGTCCTAATCAGTTTATGTTAAGAAAAGATTTTTCTACATAATATTCTTATAAAATGTAGGTCTAGCCAGGCAGTGGTGGCGCATGCCTTTAATCCCAGCACTTAAGAGGTAGAGACAGGCAGATTTCTGAGTTTGAGGCCAGCTTGGTCTACAGAGTGAGTTCCAGGACAGCCAAGGCTATACAGAGAAACCCTGTCTCAAAAAAATCAAAACAAAAAATGTAGGTCTAACTATCATACTTATTGTATGGGGTGGGGGTGACATCAAGGCTCAGAGAAATTAGACAACTTCACTAAGGTCACAAGGAGATGAAAGAAATGTATGTCCCCAATCATACGATGGTTAAAATTATATTAGATTGGGTAGCACTAATGGAAGGTAAAATATAAGCAGTATGCAACATAAATGTCCCTAATTTAACATCATTAGCAGCATACTCTGTGTTGAACCCTATCCCGAGAAAACAGCAATGGACGAAACAGAAAAGTGAACTTGGTCTTGTGGAGCTTTGGAGACACTGTAAGCCAATGTGTGATATTGGGTGTCCAATGCTGATAAGAACTGTGGAGAAAGGTAAGTAGGCGTGTGGGACAGGAGTGAGGGCTACCAGGAGAACTGAAGAAAGTTCAGCAAGACCCAGCTTTGGGTGTTTATGGGATCCCTGAGTGTGCAGAAACTAGTGTCTCAGCATCTATGTACACTTCTGGGGCTTTTTCCCCCTTTGGTTTTTTTCCTTATTTGGTTGTTTTTGTCATATTCTGATCTGTTCATTTTTATTTATCTTATTTTATCATTCTTTAGATGTCTGTTTTCTAATGAGAGACAGAAAGGGTTGATCTGGATGGGAGGGGAGGTTTGGAGAGACTGGGAAGAGGCAGGGGATGGAAAACCATAATCAGAATATATTGTGTGAATAAAATCTATCTTCAGTAAAGAAAAGTGAAAAGTAAAAGAAAAAAGAAGGTTGAAAAGGTCAAGGAAAGGGAGGAGGAAGAGAAGGAGAGGGAAGAGGAGAGGGAGGGGATGATCTTTGAGCAAAGGCATAAAGAGGGTCAAAGGAAAGCCAGGCAGGAGTCAAGCTTGAGGAAAAACCTGGAGGCATAGTGACAAACCACAGCCATGCAGCAGAACATGGTTGGTATGTTTAAGGGAACTCGAAGGAGATTGGGGTCAGGAATGGAGTGTAGTCAGGGAATCGGGGTTGGAGTTGAAGTCAAGAGGCAGATAGCCAGGCTACCAGGAGGGATTTTCCTGGCACATCTACTTGCAGCCTCAGCAAGTCCCTTCCCACTCAGGCAAAGCTGGACCATTGCCTGCCACAGAAGGCTTTCAGGATGAGCCATACTGAAGCAGAGTGTGTGGCTTTACTGAGTAGTTAGGAAGGCACATAGGAAAAGGACAGTAGACAATCCACGGCATGGGTGGAGAAGCTCTAGCTTTCCAAGATAGAGCCATGCTTGGGTGTGCACTACAATCATTATGTCTAGGGTCCTGTGGCTTTCTCAGTTTAATTCCCAGAGCACACATTTACAAGAGTTAATAGTTAAGCAAAGCTTAATATTGCAAGTTTAAAAATACATGAGCTGGTATGCATCTTTTACAAAAATTCTTATCTGTGTGCGGGCCAGTTTGCCACATTGTGTGTGTAGAGGCCAGAGGACAACTTACAGGACTCTGCTTTCTCCCTGTATCCTGCTAGGTGGACATATTTTGTCTCACTGTGCCTAGGACTTACATGAAAAGAAGTAATACTTCTAGTTCACAAATATTCAAGACCTGTAAAACAGCATCCTAAAAACAACAATGATTCAAGCACAGACACAAGAAATAGCTTTATTCAGACCTCCCACTTGCACAGAATTCTATAGCATGAGAATGAAAATCCAAATTCATACTTAAATTAACTCCCTGATTTTTAAAGCTGTGTGAAAATGTCCTCTCTGCTTTCCAGAGTTGAAAATCAAACAGATGGCCCAACATTGAGATACGTTTGTTGATTGCCCTCCATGTTGTGCCTGTCACTATGCCAAGAGTATGCAGGTTGTCAAAACATATTTCAGAAATCTGCGAACCACAGCTCTCAGGCCAGCATAGGAATCAGTGTAACTCACTAATGGAGGAACATTCCAGATGTTGAAGCTGGTTCAGGTGAGAACTAGAAAAAGGCACCAGCATTAAAGAAAAGAATTTAGAGTGCTGTTGCCAGGTCAGAAAGAAAACCATGGTCTCCAGTGCACTGAAACCCTGAGCCTTGAGGTTGCTATTTCTGCTGAGTGGAAATCATTTGTGTCCTTTGAACGAAGGTCTATGGGTTATTAAGGAACTTCACAGAACTAAGACTCCCATCAGTAATGTATAGCTTTCACGATAGGTTGAAGTGTGATCACTGTACAAGACATAAATATGCCACATAATTGGGTTGTACATTTTCACTGGTTCAACTTTTTGGCATGTGAGACTTATCTCACTAATATGTTAAAAATAACAGCTGCTGATGGATGTTTTTGCCTTAACTAAATAACTTACACCTGCAGGTCCTAAACTTAGTGTGTCTTCCTGGTCCCATCGGTGTGTATGAATGTGTGTGTGTTTTGTGTCTCCGAGTGTGTCCATATACAATGTGTGTATGTAGGGTATGTGTGAATTCATGTAAGTAAATGTAGCCACACACATGACGTTGCATGCATGTGGAGGTCAGAAGACAACCCAGGTACCCCAGTTTACAAGCAAGCACCTTTACCTGCTAAGTCCACTCCCTGGTCACCGATGCTATTCTTTCTTTCTTTCTTTCTTTCTTTCTTTCTTTCTTTCTTTCTTTCTTTCTTTCTTTCTTTCTTTCTTTGTTTTGTTTCTCGAGACAGGGTTTCTCTGTGTAGCCCTGGCTGTCCTAGAACTCACTCTGTAGAACAGGCTGGCCTCAAACTCAGAAATCTGCCTGCCTCTGCCTCCTAAGTCCTGGGATTAAAGGTGTGCACCACCACTGCCTGGCACCAATGCTATTCTTAATAAATCATGTTATTCTAAAATAAGGTAATAGAATGCAATACTTAATTCTTAATAATCAATGTAATACTATTATTTTCATCCATTCTATGGGATAATATAAACTTCAGGGTGGGAATGTTAAATAACGACTTAATAAGCTACAGCAAGTGCCCATTGTCTACTCTATATGTTTTTAATGTACTTTTTCTTTAAAGGGAACATTGAGGCACACATATGGGTCATGATCTATCCTCAGAGAGTCTATAAGCTGCAGAACATTCATAAAAGACACAAGAAAAACAGGGAGGCAAATAGACAAATGATAGAGTAATTGTGGATGAGTAGAACAGATGTATCTAATATTTATCACTGTTTAAAACTCCAATAACTTTTTGTAAGAAAGAATGCCATCAAAAACTGATTCTAAAATTCCTTGCCTATATGTTTTAAATTGGGCTAAGGTTTAAGCAAGGTGAAGAAAGAGAGGCAAAACCACATGTAGCATGTTGAGTACAGACATGCATGGCTACAGACAATTAGAATCTGAACATTTCCTGTGTAAAGAGGTTACAGAGCACTAGAGTTTGTTCCCTGTTAGTATTTTGAACACTGGGCAGAGAGGCAGCTAGACAGACAGACAGACAGACAGACAGACAGACAGATAGATAGATAGATCCTTTTCAATGAGTCTGCAGCTTGGGGAGGAGGGAGGGGATGTTGTGAGCTAGGCAGGATGTGAAGGTGGGGAGATTTCCATACTATACACAATAGGTGCCTACTGGGTAAATCCCCAGGCTTAAAATATAATCCACAGTACTTTCATGTTGGGTGCTGCAAGGTGGGTGGCGTAGGAGGAGCCGCACTTTGCCTGGGCACCAGGACTTGAGGAAGCCAACTTGATTTCTGCATTGCTTTTGTGCTGTCTGGAAAGACCACAGGTACCTAAATCTTCCCCCGAGGGCCAGCATGCAAATCAGGTTGCTCCTGCCTTGGGGCTGAAGGGAAAGAAGCCAGTATACAAGACCGCAGGCAGCTGATCGAAAGAATTGTAATGCTCAATATTATACTCCAGCTGTCTTCCTCCTCTTCCTTCCTTCTGCCCTGCTCAGTCTCATGCAGCTGTACTCTCAACCCAAACTCTTCCCTCATCATGAGTTTTAGAACTAGTCCCTGAATTTCTTACTGTGCTGTCTGTATTTATGCAATGTGAGATATTTCACTTCAAGTCATACATTTGTTTATTTGGTGTTAACACTGAAGAGGACTGCAGCTAAACACACACACACACACACATACACAATCACATTAGAGACTGTTGTGCCAGGAAGTGTTTGTGAACCCCAAAAGACCACCATGGAGCTGTTTCCAATGCAATCAATCGCATTAGGGTCTCTTTATTACAAGCTCTGGCTTGGACTTCCCTCCAACTCATCCCTGACACAGCAGGATCAGAAGGCGGAACAGCCTCGAACCCTCAGCAGGACAAGATTTTTTAGGAAATGGGAGCAAGTGAGGGGTGTCTGACCTGGCAAGCATCTAATAGAACAACTATTGTAAGCCGACAGGTGAGCATTCGGAAGCAAGACTGTGAACAGTCACAAATGGTCCGAAAATACATCTGAAACAATCAGACTAATCTTTGATTAACTGTTGCTAGGCAGTAGCTAGGGAGTAACTGGGGTATAGGCCAAGGGCATATGTAGGGTCCTTCCTGGTACTTGGGTGCAGCTTGGATTCAGCTGCAGGTCAAGTTCTCAGGGTTTTGCTTTTTCTTTTAAGATGGAGGCCAGCCCTAAGATGGAGTAAGTTTGGCCTTTCAAGATAAAATAAGCTATTAAGAGGTAGAGATGTGACCCAGTAAATAATTTAACTCTTGGGAAAAAAAAATCAGAAAATGTAAAACATTATCTCTGAAAAGTGAGGTTAGAAGTGATCTTAAATTTCGTTTACCGACTTGATTATTGTATCAAAAGTATGAAACACTTTTGTAACTAGATTTGTATTTAGATTTTGTTTTCCATTTTTATTTTTATTTTACATATATAGATGTTTTACCTCTTTGTATGTCTATGCACTACATGCATACAATATGCCATCAGACACCAGTAGAGGGCTGAATTTCCTGGGGCTGTAGTAACAGACTGTTGTGAGCCACCCTGTAGGTACTGGAAATTGAACCTGGGTTCTCTGGAAAAGCAGCTATTGCTCTTAAAAGATAAGCTAGCTCTCCAGCTCCAATTAGATTTCTATGGTGGGCACACCTTTAATCCCAGCATCAGAGGCTGAAGCTGAAGGATCTCTGTGACCTTCCAGCTTTGTCTACATAGCAAGTTCCAGAACAGCCAGGATTACGTACTGAATCCTGTCTCAGAAAATAGAATAAAATAAATAATTTTAATTTTAAAAAACCCTTAGTTCTAAGCTTCCTGGTCATTTCAGCAATCACTAGCAATAACTTCTCCTCTTCCTTCTGAATGTCCTTTTCCACTTCTTCCCCCTTATTCCCTCCTCCTCCTCCTCCTCCTCCTCTTTCTCCTCCTCTTTATTCTATGCATATGTGTGTATACCTCTATGAAAATCTGCCGTATGTGTGTGAATACCCGTGGAGGCTGGAAGAGAGTACTGGATCCCCTAGAGCAGGGGTTACAGGTCGTGAACTGCCTGATGTATGTCTGGGAATGCAAGTCAGCTCTTCTGGATACCCCATCACTGACTTCTAGTCAAACGGAAATTTTCTGATACTTTATTCTTTTATTTTAAGTTAGAAATTTAAATATTTTAACATTATTTCACTTTATGTACATTAAAAAGATATATCTACCATTCTGGTTCCACTTGTTAGAAATGTGCTATATAGATTTTCTGCCATTGTGTGCATGCGCGTGCACACGCACTCTGGTGTCCTTTAGAGAATTACCCCTCCCTACCCTCAACCCAGACAACTGGATAGAGCTGACTCCTTATGGCACCTCTAATCCAGGAAGACTTAGAATTTCATAACCAAATCCTGTTGCCTCGACTGGATTGACCATGGTCTGCATGGCTGTGGACTCCACTGAGATCCAACATAAGTCCAACGTAACTCAAACACCAGGTCAATCTAGACAACAAAGTGAGGTTAGGAGCTTATTTATATAGCTAAAGATAGGTGTTTGCACCAGCTACAGCAGATTTCCCATGCAGATGAAGGCTTGTGTTGGCAACAATTACATCACCATCCCCTTTGTACCAGCTGCAGCACTAGGCCACTGTGGTCAGTGCCTTCCCTCCCTGGCCTAGTTGGAAAGAGTTAAGAACCATCTAGCATTCACCAAGGCTTGAGATATAGCAAAAATTAATGAATTAATATATAAATATATAAATAAATAATAAAATAAAACAAACCATGGTACCAATTGAACATCCATGTCTAGAGCTTCACCTCCTAGAACCAGAGCAAGCAGCTCTGTGTGCAGGATGGTCTCCATGTGACATCTGTACAATTTCAGAACAGCTGGTGTTGGCATGAGGGCACACCAGGTGGGTATTTAACTAACAGTCTATTTGCTCAAGGCAGCTAGAGAAAGAGCAACAGTTGCAAATTAAGAAGTTGCTATATAGTAAAGTGGATGTAAGCACTTAGGAATGTTGAAAATGAGGGAAAAGGAGATGAAGAAAAATGTGGATGTGCTTACAATGAGAACTTCAAGGGCATATGATTAATACCAGCAGTGATGTTCAGAGTGCTGTAATAAAGCTTAGCCCCTACCTAGTGTCCCACAGAGAGTGTCCTGCATCATTTGTATCAATGGGACTCATTTCTTCTTCTTAAATTAAAAATTAGGTTACCAATACAATGTACAAAGTAGCGGCCTCCACTGACATTTCCACCTCTACCTACTCTTATTCATCCCTTTCTCCCACCCTCCTATACCCTCCTGCTTCTTGACAGTCCCTTTAGTCACCTCCCCAAGAGAGCCACCTGCTGTCCTCCTGTCACAAGTTCCCCTCTCCTTCTAGACCTCTTCTTTTCTTCATGCTCCCTCTCCTATTTTCATGACCTGCATCCCTCGTAACTGCCCACATACACACACATTTAAATCTAGGATCCACTTTTGAGAAAACAAAAATCCTGTGCTGTTCATCTTTCTGAATCTAACTTTTTTTAAAAAAAAAAAAAA
>NW_022196911.1:41526702-41527060 GCF_008632895.1 Mastomys coucha | reverse complement strand
AAATCCCATTGTGTGTGTGTGTGTGTGTGTGTGTGTGTGTGTGTGTGTGTGTGTGTATTATACATATTTCTTAATCCATCATCTACTAATGGACATCTAGGCTATTTCCACTTTGTCTTTCTGAGATGATTTCTGGAATTATTAGGGGAAAATCCAGACCCCACTGGTAAAATGTCGATTGTTACTCCTGACAGCCATCTTCGTGCCATGGAGGGCTGCTCTGGTAAGCAGGAGTCAGTGCAGAACCAAGGAACTGCAAGTTGGATGTACCTGGGCCCCACAGAATGAACTTGGATTGTTTTGTTTTGCTTAGTTTTCCTCTCTCTCTCTCTCTTTCTCTCTCTCTCTCTCTCTCTCT
>NW_022196911.1:41514420-41526692 GCF_008632895.1 Mastomys coucha | reverse complement strand
CTCTCTCTCTCTCTCTCTCTCTCTCTCTCCCCCTCTTTCTCTCTCCATTAAGTGAGGCTTTCTCAATTCATCTCAGGCTCCAGAGGCTCATAAAAAGTATAATTAAAGGAGTGAAATCTTTCTGTATTCCAAAGCATAGGTGCTGTCCCATCCACTAAGACACAGAAGAGGCAAAACCAGTTCTGTAATGAATAAATGTCTACCACTCCCACCCCCAGACTTCAGAAACCAAGGCTTAAAGAAGCAGGGGACCGAGTTCTTGGGGTACTGTAAATTTCTTCTTACCATCAAACAGAAGAATCCTAGATGCTTGTAATCCCCTGAAGCCAGGTAACAGGGACATTAAAGTTAGTTTGATTGGGCCTTGGAAATGTAACAGTTGTGTCTAAATCCCAGTAAGACAGTTGCAAAAGCTTATGGATGGCTGTTTATTTGACAATAGAGAGAATGGGTATCCTTGGGACATGTGGCACATCAGCAGAGGCAGGGCAGGAGTGCTGGAATTGTGGGCAGAGACGTAAAAGTCAGTGAACAAGAAGGAGTAGAACCAGTGGAGGACACTCAGCAGGAATACCTTAAAAACAACAAAACTTGTAACTAGAGTTTTCCACAAAGAAAGCTTGTGTATCTACATCACACCCCAAGGGTGCCAGCCGTGGGTCACCAGTGCCATCATATTCAGTTCCATGCCTTTGCTGCTGCTGCTGCTGCTGCTGCTGCTGCTGCTGCTCCTCCTCCTCCTCCTCCTCCTCCTCTCCTCCTCCTCCCTTTTAGCCTGAACCTGAGCAGCAAAAATGCAGCTGGTATCTCAGGGAGGAGGAGGTAGAACCAATGGGAGAGTCTGTATGTGTCATATGGCAAGGCAAGACCAGCAGTCCTTAGGATGGGTGCTCAGAGTTCCTTTTTAGTGTGTGTGTGTGTGTGTGTGTGTGTGTGTGTGTGTGTGTGTGTTGGGGCTATCTTTATGTGGATATGTGACTGTAGGTGCATGTGTCCATGGAGTCTAGAAGAGGGTGCCTATTGCCTTGGAGTTGGAGTTGTGAACCACAGGTTCTGGATCCTGGAAACCAGACCTGGTCCAAGAGTAGTTAGTGTATACCGTTTACTGCTGAGCCACTTCTCCAGCCGTGTGCTTAGAGTTTGGACGAGCAACAGGAACTGGTCTGGCTGTTCTGCAGTGTTCATCATAGATGCCAGTGTATGGACTACAAGGACAAACCCCAGCATTCATCACCTGCTCACAGCAGTTGTCAGTTCACGACTGTCATCTCCTAGGTCTCCTCCCTGGCCTCCACTACATTCTAACAAAGCAGATCTGGATTTTTTTTTCAGATCACCACAGTTTATTTCTAATATGAATTCTTTCACACATTTAAATATCATTAGGAAATGCAAAGGCTTTACCACATTATATTGATAAGGTTTCTCTCTAGTATGTGTTCTTTTATGCATTCAAAGAATATTGTGGCATGTAAAGGATTTTCCAACTTAACTACATTCACAAGATTTCTGTCCAGTTTGTGTTCTTTTATGTCTTTGGAGACTATAGTGATATGCATAGACTTTTCCACATTCATTACATTCATAAAGGTTTCTCTAAAGTATGAGTTCCTTTAAGTATTTGGAGAATACAGTGACATGCAAAGGCTTTACCATATTCATTACAGTCATAAGACTTCTCTCCACTATGTGTTCATTAATGTATTGGGAGATGACTGTGATATACAAAGGCTTTATCACATTGATTACATTTGTAAAGTTTCTCTTCTGCATGTTTTCTTTTGCGTATTCGGAGATGACTGTGTCTTGGAAAGGCTTTACCTCATTCATTACATTCATGCAGTTTCTCTACAGTATGTGTTCTTTTATGTATTGGATGATGACTGACATAAAGGACTTAATATTCCAATTACTTTGAAAGAGTTACTCTTTTTTTTTTTTTTTTTGGTTTTTCGAGACAGTGTTTCTCTGTATAGCTCTGGCTGTCCTGGAACTCACTCTGTAGACCAGGCTGACATCGAACTCATAAATCCACCTGCCTCTGCCTCCCAAGGTGCTGGGATTAAAGGTGTGCACCACCACCACCCGGCAAGAGTTACTCTCTTAAATGTGTTATATTACATAGTTGCAGATGATAGTAAATTGCCAAGGTTTTTACCACAGTGATTACATTAATGAGGATTCGCTCCAGTGTAATTTCTTTTGTGTATGTGTAAAGAACTATGACATGCAAATGCTTTGCCACATTGATAACATTCATACATTTTCTCTCTTGAAAGTGGTCTTTTCAGACACTGGATTATTGTATCAATCATTTAGTACACACCTGTAAAACGTGTAGCAATAGTGTCAGTAACATGCCTTAAAATGTAGCAGTGGTTCCTAGATTTCATCACATACCCAGTCAGAATTTAAATTCTTCAAGATGGCTTATAATACCTTTACACAGTTGACTTGTTTGGCTCTGAATTCTAAGTCTTCCCATATTGGAACCATCTCCTAAGGTCTTTTTCTCATCAATAGATTCCCACCCACTTTATTTGATGGGGATCCTGATTCGTTTGTCCTTAGCATTTGGTGTATTCTGGACTTACCCAGTTATGTCTCTTCCTGTTCTCTTCCATGTTCGTTCATCTCTTGAGCTTCCTGGCAGGTCAGATTTGGATCTAAACCTCTGACCAGAATCATATGTGACTCTTTTTCCTCTCAACAAGGCATCTGTGCGGGTGGCTTGTTTGCTTCCTAGCAAATTACAGCAGAAGCTACGTAGCATCTGCATGTGTCTGTCGTGTGAAGAGTAGCCAGCTTGTCACTGTGCGGTCACTTCTTACTGATTGTACATTTCCCTACTGACCTGTAACACAGTGAGTTTAACAGTCATTAGGGTCATCAGCCACATTCAGATTGTGAAGTAGTCTTTCCTGCTTCACTTAAAATTATTAATTATTAATTAATTATTAATAAATTCTTATGTTTGATGACTAAACTGAAGTGTATTCCTTCATGAAAAGCAGAAGAACCTAGTTTATTTTTGTTTTCAGCCTCCAGGGTATTAAGTTGGTTACTTACCACCTTCTGAAAGTAGTCACTGGAAAGGGCTATTTTCAGTTTTCTTTTGAACTAACTCATCACACTTATGTTTTGTGGTGCTCAAAACTGTTCTATCCTTGGCTAATAGGAGCTCTTTTGTATTGTTGGGTTTTTAGTTATTGCTCATTTATTTGGTTTTTTTCCATGCGTGAAGCATGTGTATGTGTGTGGTTATGTCCATCATGTACAGGTGTACATGCCTGTGCATATACCATGCACAGGCCAGATGAAGGCTTCAGTGTCTTCTGTCATCCTCCATCTTCTTCATTGGCTGCAAGGCCTCTCTCTGTTTTTCATCTAAGCTGGCAACCATCTAGCTCTAGGGGTCTATCTACCTGTTTCTACCCTTCAAAGTACTGCAGTTATGGGCATGCAGTAGACCATGCCTGGCTTGTTCTGTGGATGCTAGGACCTGAACTCAGTCCTCATGATATCAAGCAAGTGCTCTTAACCACTGTGGCATCTCCCCAGCTTCCTCTGCATTATCGTTTGCTTTTCTTTCAGGCAGGGTATCACCATGAAGCCTAGTTACAGGTACCAGTATGAGATTTTGGAATTTGTCTCTTATAAACCAAGCTTTTAAAACCAAAATAAAAAATAAAGAGACTATTTGTCTTAACATGACAGAGAAAATATTGAGGGTTCTAACCTTATATTTAAGAGTGGACGTAGAGTAGACCCTGTAAGTGGCTTTCAGTGCTCTATGTTGTAGAAAATAAAATTGTTTATTATACTACATGGAGACTTGGCAAATGAAAGACAATGGTGCCTCATATTCTTCTTTCCCTGATGAAAGTACTGATAGTCTGTTAATCATTGCACCTGAATCAATCTGGCATAAACCTACCCTTTCCAAAGTAATTTACAGTAGCTGAGAAGGTAGTACATGAGACTACATGATATTAGAGTTGAGTGTGCTACGAGGAACAGAAACTAAAATAACAGGGTCTAGGAAATATTAATTAATATTACATAATTAATTGATAATTAGTTAATTAATATTAAAATGGAATATTTCTTTTTATGTTTAAAGGAACAATCCTCTGCTCCTCAGCCTTTTGTCTAATAGGGAGTGTGTAAAAGGCACTCCACATCTAGCATGAATGACCCAATCTGTGGCCATTACAGCCCCAGACTCCTCCCATCATGGATCCATTGCTATCACGTGGAACCTCCACAGTATGTAGTATAAAATAGTTCTTCCAGCTCCAACCATCAAGTCCACACCCTAGTCAATAGGAAGAGAAAAGGAGAGGATAGGAAAATGTCCTTTAAAGATCCCTTCCTTTTTTTGAGATGGCCTCCTGAGAGCCGATTACAGATGCACACCATCACACCCCTCCAGAATGCTTCCATTTCTGCCATATTCTCTTGCTCAGAGAAGAGTTGCATGGCTATACCAAGTTACAGGAAAGGCTAAAAATGATGTAGTCTTTATTCAGGCTACCCAGATGTCCAGATAATCTTCAGGAAATCAGATACCCTAGAGAAAAAAGGAGAAGGAAATTAGTAATCTTTGCTACAAACTGTATTTTTAAAAATCTACCTCTTTTGTACATATTTTCCTGTCTTAAAATCTTAGCTTATCTCCACTCCCCTCCCCTTCCCTTTCCTCCCCTCCCTTCCCTCCCCTCCCCTTCCTACCCTCCCCCTCTTTTTGTCCTCATTATTCAGCAGCATCCAATATATGTGAAAGGAGGCTGTAATTAGCAATTTACATCTAAAACTACACAGGAAAGTTGTACTGCCTCCCTCCCTTTGTCTCATCCTCCGTCCCTCTCTGCTGTGCTGCCTCTGCTTGCCCCGGGATTTCTTGGTTATTAACTTTCTGGTCACAGTGAACCTCACGTAAGTTCTACACCATAACGTTGTTGTCCTGACTCTAAGGCCAGACCCTGTGCATTGTCCACAGGGCAGATGAAGTTCAGTTCCTAAAGAACCCTTATGAGGAGGTAGCTTGTCGTCTGTCTGCATGTCCTGCCTCCTAATTAGGGTCCTTATGGCAGAGGAAAATAGGTGAGAGGATTCCATGTGGAAAAGTATGAAAGGCTTCCCAGAGAAAGTTACACTTAGGTGCTCACCAGAAAGGAAAGAGACAAGAGAGTGCATTCAGACACAGGACACTGCATTTGTGAAGTAGCTTACACAGAAGGCTAACAGGACCCTGGAAGCCAGGCATACTGAAGGTGTCAAAAGGGGACCCCACAGTGCCACAAGGCCCCCATTGCTTCCTTTCATAGATGAAGAAACTGATGTTCCACGCCACCGGGTAGGTGGTAGGTAGTAGAGATGGAATTCAAACCGATAGGTAGAATAAACAGCCCTGTGCAGATCTCTGCATGCCCTAATCCCCACTACCTATGGCCACTGTATCAGGTTGGATGACAAAGGGGAATTTACGCTTCAAATGGAGTTACAGCGCCCATCTGCTGACCTTAAAATAGGGAGCCTGTCCTAGATGACCATCTGTGTCCTAGATGGGCCCAGTGTGGTTCTCAGGATCCTTAAATGGAGCAGAGATAGGAGGAAGGGGTTTCAGCAATGTGGAGCAAGCAGGACTCAGCCTGCAGTTTTGGAGTTTGAAGATGGAGAAAAATAGTCAAGACCAAGGCCATCAGGCTGTCCCCCAGTAGGTAGGATAGTCCCAGAGGCAGTGTCCCCTAGAGACCTGCTGGAAAAGAGCACAGTTCCATGGTCACCATGACTGTCACTCAGCCAGACACATTTCAGACTTCTAAACTAGAGAATTATAAGGTAACCCCATGGCGCTTTGAGCCACTAAGCCTGTGGCAATCCATGATAATAGCAATAGAAAACTTATATACAAGCTGAGTTCCATTGACCCCTGAACCCCTGTTCTTAGTCCCTTGTCTACATGACTTAACTGTTGCCAAGGCTAACCCAGGAGCTAGAAGAGTTAAAAGTGAACTCTTATAATTCTAAGTTTCTTCAAACCTCATTTTCAAACCATATAGCTAAGGGTACACATGTGCCTCTTAGCTTGGTGAATTTTGAAAGGATGTGGTCATGGCCTTTGACATCAGAGGAGGGAGCTCAGCGGTGAGGCTGGCTGATGCTGATAGAAAAGATAAGGTTAGAGGCAAGTTGCCTTTGAGCGACTCTCTAAAGATCAACTGCATCCTGTCTCGGTCCCTGCTGTTCCTCTCCTTCAGTCGCACTGAGGGGTGATTCCCAAGGCGCATTACTGTTCAGAATTGGACCATGAACAACTTCATCCTCCTGGAAGAACAGCTGATCAAGAAGTCCCAACAGAAGAGAAGGACTTCTCCCTCGAATTTTAAAGTCCGTTTCTTTGTCTTAACAAAAGCCAGCTTGGCATACTTCGAGGACCGCCATGGGGTATGAGAACACTTACTTTGTGCTTTGTTTATTTGCTGTTCTGTGTTTGGACTGAGCTGATTTGGGAGATAAACTTGAACACCTGGGATACAGGTGCAGTGTGTTTTGAAAGCCACAAAGTAGAGTTAGAGATCAGAACAAATGCAGAGAGTTCTGAGACTCCGGTGTCAGATTTGGCTATTTCAGTTCTAAAATTTGTTGATTTAACATTCATCCATTTCTCTTCTCCACAAGGTTATGTTAAATTTTAAGCATAGAAATATCTTACATTGGTGAATGTTGTGGATAGAATTTGAAGTTGATGTGGAAGTGAAGTATATGACATTTACAGTTTGTAGGGCAGTATAATATTAACTCATTAAGACACAAGGGACAACCTAGTCCAACTTCCCTGTTTTACAACAGAAATAGTTCTTAGAATGTGAAGGGGAGGTCCCATGTAAGATTTTCATGACTTGAACTCTCTTTGTCTCAATGGTCATCGCTCCCCTGAGGCCATGGGGTCACACTTCCATTCATGTAACACTCTAAAGGTGTAAGGCCCGTGGCAACCCCCTTGATGGCAGAGCATCTCGGGAGACTAGGGGATGTGGAACACAAAGTTTCTGCCTGCACACCAGGGATCCCCGATAGAGTGTGGCCGTTCAGCTAGATGTGTCTAATGACATCTTCATGTGCAGCAGCCACAACAAAAGCAAGTGAGTGTGTGTTAATAATCCAGTGTGACAGGAGCACTGGGTGGTGCCGAGAGCCTAGCCCTGGGCTGGCTGAGTCCTCTGTGAAGCAGCCAAGGGCCAAGAGCATTGCCTGGGCCAAGACTTGGTCTTTTGAGAGAGAATAGGGTTGCTTTCTACAATAACCTATGCCTGTCTTGACTTTACAAAGCTGCAGGCCTCTGGATCTCTTGACACTTATTGCAAACAGCAGGGTGATTAGGTAAAGGACTATTGCTATCACTCCCTCCTCTGTCCAGGCAAGCAGAAGCCTCTCTGACTAGGCTGGTTAACTCTGTGAGCCAGAGAGGTAGGAAAGGAAAAGAATCAAGACGCTTTATACAGGCAGATAGGCACAGACACATAGACATTCACACATATATTTACATTTTCATTCACATTCTTATTTACACATTAACACATTCACATTTTTGTTGAGCCCAATCACATACGCTCATACACTCCACAAGCATTCATGCATGCTTACATACACACATATGCCTACACACGTACATATAGACAAACACATATATACATTTGGATAGACAGATGGATGGGCAGAGCCCCATAAGCCAAACTATTCAACTAACAACTTAATTTCATGTCTCTGGCTTTTTTATACCTTCTCAGACAAAAATTTCTTTAGAAAATTACCTCAGTGATAAAATGTTACATAAAATGGGAGTTACAGAAGGAGTTTGATATTTAAGTTCAAAGGAGTGTTTCATTCTATATGCTTGTTATAAGTTCAAAGCTTTTACATGGCCTGGCCTTATTGTAGTGCACACCTGTGAATTTATCCTTGAACCTAAATGTTTTTCTTTGAACATAAATTTGTCCCAAGTCTATTTCTCTTTTTCAGTATAATTATGAAAATTCATTGTATTTCTTATTATAGAGCCTTTACTTTAGTATTCTGAAGAGTGGGCACATTCTATTCTTGATTCTAAGTTTATTACATCTTTCTAGCAAAGCAACTAAGACCGTCTCTTAAAACTCTCCTCCTAAAATTATTTGAATCAAATCAGGAATTCTATAGAATCATTATTAATTCATCTAAACATCATTACTTTGTGAACGTTCATCTTTATGTTGTTCTGCAGGAACTCTGATCAGTGGGGAGGGCTGATGCCCAGGGACTGTTAGTTGAATAATGACAGGAAAGGCGTATCAGCTACAAGAAGCAATCCTGAGATGGCATCTCTTTGGCCTTACCATCAAGCTCACCCATTGCACACAATGCCAAAATAAACCAGTGGTCCACTTCTAGCAGAAGGCCACCTGCTGGCCTTAGCCTGTCCTACATGGCTCCTGACAGAGTGGGGGTCAAGTAGTCGCTGTGCTTCCTGCTGTGTGAGTCAGCCTGGGCAAATGTCCTCCATCAGTCGCTTTTCCTTTGTAAATACAGGACTAGACATCAATCCCACGTTCCACTCTTTCTTTCAGAACCTTTTGTTTTTACGCAGCAGCTCTTGTTTAATCCTCCTCAAGCACTTTTCAAAGCTTGTTTGTTTTCTTACCATATCATTGTAGTATTTTTACTTCTTTAGAGAGGAAGGGCGGAGAGGACTACTTAGGTTTTAGCTTCATGCTCACCGAGGCAAGGATGCTTCTGCTCCTTGCTTGTGTCTCACTAGAAGATCCATGTGAGGGGAGTGAGATCCAGTCTTTGAAGCTTTCCATGAACATGGAGCCAAACCCTTGAAGGGGCAAAATGCCTAGCCTTATAAGTTTTGAGTAAAATAATGCTACCCCTCTGTATTTGTGCAGTGCAGAGAATCACTTGTCTTCAACAGGGTCTCATTAATAATTAGAAGCAGATCAAATGACATATGTTTAGGCCCCATTGGTCAGTGGCCAGGTGCCAAGCTGTGGGCCTGGGAGATTCAACACATAGAACTAATAAATCACATGGCATCAACTCTGTGTTTCTGTAAATGGAACATGAAATTCATGTTTCATAATGAAAGCATAGCCATGCACCTTTAAATAACTTTTCTCTAAATGGATTTTACACTTTAACCAGTTTTTTAAAATGGTTTTTAATTTTTGAGATTACAATATAATTACATTATTCCTCCTTTTACTTTCCCCTTCCAAAGTCTTCCATGTATCCTCCTTGCTCTCATTCAAATTCATGGTCCCTTTTTTTTTTTTTTTTAATTGTTGATGTTATTGTTGGTGGTGGTGATATATCTGTGATAATGTCACTATATAACCCAAGCTGGAACTTGAAGCCCTTCTAGCCTCAGCCTCCAGTGTGTCTTGATTATGAGTAGATTATAAGTAGGTGCCACCACACCCGCTTTACCTCTTAGGAATCATAAAAATATTTCTAACACAAGCTGAATATGGCAGCATTTACTTGTAATCCCAACACTAAGGAGACTGAGGTAAAAGGATCAATTAAGTTCAGGGACAGCCTGGGCTCCATGATGGATTCCAGACCAGCCTCGGCTACCTAGCAAGACTTGATCTCGAGAAAAGAAAGAAAGAAAGGAAGGAAGGAAGGAAGGAAGGAAGGAAGAAAGGAAGAAAGAGAGAGAGAGAAAGAAAGAAAGAATTAGAAAGAGGAAGAACAACTCCATGACAAATGATCTGTTCTGTAGCCCTTGGATGCAGTATCTAATGTTTCCACGAAGGACAAATATATATGTTGCTTCTTGCTTTCTAATGCCAACTGTTTATATTTAACATTTTGAAACTTTTCTTTAAACATTACAGGGTTTATTAGTTAGTTATTCAAGGTTACTGAGTTATTATTGCATATGCTCTGCCTATAATATATTATCCAGGGCCATCAATGAGCACAAAGCATGGTGCATCCCTTATGAATGGATAACACTGTACTTGTGTGAAGAACTTTGTTTTTTTTTTTTTTTTTTTCAGCAGAAACGTCAATGCTCCTCATCTGTGAATTGGGGATAATAATATCACCCATCTCATGAGAACATGGCCCAGACACAGATAATGTGTGTGTGCTGACCTATTACCATTTAGCAAATAGAAAAAAAGTCAGACATTGGCAAGTTCACACAGTTGACGTTAAGACATGGCCTACTGTTACCCCGTCAGCACCTAGTAAGCACTGACCATTATTTGTGTCATGTTCACGTCTCTGAGGGAACTGGCAGGCTAACATAAGTTACTCGTCTTCAGACGATGAGAAAAATTAGAAGGAAGGATCAGAGCCAGATAAGAGGAGGGCCCCTGCTGGTAGATACATACCCATCGAGAGCTACACAAGCCGGGGTCACCCCTCTTAAGCCCCTAGCTTCTTTCTCTCTTTTCTGCATACTCGAAAAATTATGTCCCTTAAAGTTCAGATCTTCTGTCAAATCGCAGCACCACGTGACAAACACTCAAGAGCAAATTCTAGCATTTCACAAATCAAGTGTTTAGTCCAACTGTAAATGTGCTACAAGGGCACACTCACCATACGCACAGCTTCACAGGCTCCCAGGCCTGCAAGGCATCTGCAATTCTTTAGCCTGGAAACTGTGTCCACGGTCTTACATGCTGAATGGAGTGAGCGTCTATTTAAATATGGATATTTTGGGGATTGTATGCCTCTGGCCCTGAATTGTGCTGTGGATGTGGTTCTGGGCTTCATCCTACTGAAGCAGTGGCTCAGAAAGACACAGGGTACTTGCTGGTGCTGCCCTACACCACACGCACAGCTTCACATGCTCCCAGGCCTGCAAGGCATCTGCAATTCTTTAGCCTGGTAACATGCTGGTACAATGTGACAGTCACTGTGTTAGTAGAGGGAAGCTGTGTGGTCCTGTTTTGTAGCATTTGTTGATTTCTCTGTCATAAATAACTCCTTGGTGGAGCTAGGATGTAGGGCAGTTATAAGAGTATTTGCTGAGCATGCATGAAACCGAGTTCAATTCTTAGCCCTGAATTAAGTAAGCCTGGGGTGCACAATTACAACCCCACACTCAGGAGGCAGAAGAGAATCAGAAGTTCAAGGTCATTCTTATCTATATCATGAGTTTGAGGCCAAACTCTCTTCAATACATGAGAGCCCATTTCAAAAAAAGGAAGAATCCCTTGGCCATTTCATTTAATCAGTGTGGATCATAAATTCCTGAAAATGTAGCAGCTTCCTCTCATAGGCCAGTATAAGCCTAACATAGAACACCACTGGCAACATTTGACTACAGTGATTCCTATGGCATGGAATACATCACCACCTAATGGGGGACAGAAAGAACAGTCGAGATCACTACCCCAGCTACTGCCCAGAGCTCTTCCCCTCCCTGAGCTGCAGTCTGACCCATGCAGCATCCCTGACTGAAAGAGGACAGTGGGGAGATGGCCCCTTCCTGCTTTTTGTAATCATTATGTAACATCATCAAAAACACACTTTCTGCAATCAAACAGATCTGGGTCAAAGAGCAGCTCTAGTGTGACTTGATATAAACCACATAATGCCGTGAGATCTCGAAACAGCCATGTATTTTGAGAGAGTGGATGTTCCCTTTTGTTTTCTTTTTTAATGAGGTGAAGGTCACCATTCTTCTAATACTAAGCAGTGACTAACGTAGAGCACTTCCTCGGTGCCGGTGTGTTCATGTGGATTGTCCTGAGTAAACACTACAATCATCCTATAAGAAGGAGCGGTTACGTCCTCATTTATAAACCAGGGAGGGAAATACAGAAGGTTTAAGTAACTTCTCCAAGGTCCCATATGTCTCCAGAGCTCACACAGTTCCGTGGTAAATGGCGCTTCTTATGGCTAGTGTTACTGCCTGGTTATTACAGAATGCCATGTTCTCTTATGCTGTAAAGGATTCGACAGTTGACATCTCATGTTCTCCAGATCTGTCACAATGAAGTACATTATGAGCTCTGTCTCTTCTGTGCACACTCCAGGACAAATTTCTCCCTACTTCACTGTCTGGAGCTCTGTTCTGTGTCTAAAATAGCATGAATACATTCATCACGTTTGCTACTGAAGTTGCTGCAGCCCACCAGCATTTCCTCAGTCACCTTCCCAGCAGAAGTCCATATGTCCCATCTAGCACTGCTGCTCCTGTGATGGTCACCTCACCACACCACATGCACGTAGCAGCCTGGCTGAGGGCTCACATTGTGAATGTG
>NW_022196911.1:41485545-41513612 GCF_008632895.1 Mastomys coucha | reverse complement strand
ATGTTCTGCCATAGCAATATGTACTTTGTCCTGAGGGTCCATGCCAAAGTCATAATGGCCCATTTACTAATGTGAGCTTCCATTAGACGGAAGCTTTCTTTATAAGGACAGGTATCTGATGACACTCATCAGTGTCCACAATGCTGCTTGCCTCTTAACAGCATTAGCTATTTGTTTGTTTAGTTTTGTTTTTGTTTCTTCCTGTGGAGGGAGTAGAAGGAGAAAGGAAGAGAATGAAAGAGAAAATGTAGATTCAGTGTGGAGCAGAGTTCATGCTCATGTAGCACAAATGAGCATGGTTAGAAAAGGGCTCTGTACTGAAGAGTAATCTCATGACATGGAAGATCAGAGGGAGGGTTTAGGATATAAGAATACGTGAAGAAGGTTCCAGGAAAGGAACAGTCATGGCCGTGTCTTAAGCAAGAAATGGGAGTTGGGTGGTCAGAATTGTCAGTTAGGTCAGAGAGAGCCTGTGGGAAGCCCCCAGCTGTTTCTGGAGAACCATTGACTCTGTTCTTTTCCCCTTCATCCTGAGTCATTGGGTTTATCTTTCTCCCTTTGGATTTATAGCTAGACCTTCTGTGGTCTTGTATTCTTTTTCTGTTTGTTTGGTTTGGTTTAGTTTGGTTTGGTTTGATTCGGTTTGCTTTCGAATCTTTGAGACAGTGTTTCTTTGTGTAGCCCTGGCTGTTCTGGAACTCTTGCTGTAGACTAGGTTGGCCTCAAACTCACAGAGATCCACTTGCCTCTGCCTCTTGAGTGCTAATAGGATTAAAGGCACATGCCACATGTGCCCAGCCACAGGCAGTAGTCTTAAAACTACCTGAGCCTTTCTGCTGGAGACTTTTTACCAGCCATGGTCCCTCCCCACATCGTCCCAATGTGATTTCATTGATACTACCTGGGGTCCCATGGACAGTTGAGGTTCTATACCAACCTGTCATCGCCACAACAACAAGTGAAGTTTTCAAACTACCACGCCTATGCCACCCTCTACCTCAAAGCTCCATGTGACTGTTCAGAACACTTAATTCTTAGCTATGGCTCCGAAGAGCCTTCTCTGCCCACCTTTCTGATTTCCCTGACACTACACTTGATCTGTGCCTCCCAAACATCTGCTTCCTTCCTGAATTTTCAGTGCTTCAAGCTCACTTTCTCTTTGGGATCCTGGCACTGAGGATTATAGTGAGACATTGAAACACATACTATGGGGATGCTGTTTCTCTGTCAACCACAGACTGCACCAGCTTTTGGAACAGCCAAAGCTACAGCAAGCTGGTTTCTTCTTTCTTTCCACCTCTTCCCTAGCTCATATCTTCCCTTTTCATCTTTAAAAAGCTTACAAATAAGCTGGCCATGATCTTTAATCTCAGTACTCAGGAGGCAGAGGCAGGAAAATCTCTGTGAGTGACTTGCACACCCTTTCGTATTTCCTGCAGGAAAAAAAAATCAATTTCAGAAAAATACTGCCAAGAAGAGCACTCAGTTTGGAAGAAAGAATTAACCAGAAAGCTCAAGAACGTAATTTCTATGGGTTTCCAAACAAGACTCACAGATTGAAGTTCAAACAAGAGGTCTAACACACTTGAGTCCTAAGGAAGTTAGCTTAAAGCTCTTCTCAAATTTTCACAGTCTACCTGCTCCATCTTTACCTAATTTCCTTAACTATTAATAATAAAATTTCCTAGCCTGTCAGTGGTGTGGTGGCGCATGCCTTTAATTGGAACACTTGGGAGGCAGAGACAGGCAGATTTCTGAGTTCAAGGCCAGCCTGGTCTACAGAGTGAGTTCCAGGACAGCCAGGGCTATACAGAGAAACCTTGACTCAAACAAAACAAAACAAAACAAAAATAATAATAATAAAACTTCCTATCTGTCAGTGATTTATGCAGACATCAGAAAAAGAAGGTCTCCCAGGATGTGTTTTTTGCCAGGAGGCAAGTTGGAGGGTTGCTTTCGTGATGTTCAGAAGCCTCACAAAAGCAAGCCAGGGGAGGGAACTGCTTCTGAATGCTCATAAAACTCCCTGTGTAGACCACCGATCTGCCCTTGAAAGTCAATACAGGTTTTATAGATTCAGTAGAATGAGATGCCATGTCTCCACATAATTTCTACAATCATTCATAAACTGTTGCTATTTACAAGCTAGTTGTATACAAACTGATTAAAGAACCTAAAAACTTTAACAATAAAACAATTTAATTTGAAAATGCTTAAAGGATAAGAATAGATTCTTCTGGAAAGAGTTAATTCAAAATAATCAACAAGTTTATGGGGGAAAGTACTCAACTTAATTAGTCACCAGAGAAATATAAGTCAAAAACACAAAAAATATTATTACATCCCAGCTTCATGTCCATTTTTATTCAGTTATTTGAGAACTTCATACCTGCATACTGTTTCTACATTACGTCTACCCTTCTTTCCCCTTCCAACTCCTTCTGTGCCCTCCCCCAGTCCATGGCCCCTTCTTTAGCTATTATTATTACATACAACCTAATGAGTCCGCTTAGCATTGCTCCTGTGTACATGTACAGGGCTGAGCACTTGGGATTAGACAACCTGTAGAGGAATTCAAGCCTGGAGGAAACTGATTCTCCACCTTTTAATAGCCACTCACAGTAACTCTTATCTAGATGTAGAACCTGGTGGAATCTGCTCCCCCCCCCAACCCCCATCTATGTGGGCATGCCAACTGTTTTTTATTTTGTTTTTTGTTTTTTGTTTTTTTTATCATTATGCTTGTCTTGTCCAGGTAATCTTGCTGTCGAGAGTTCACAACTGCATTTTCCCTGTTGTGTCTAGGTGACACTACCTAGCTGAAGTTATACTGCTCCCCAGGCTTTGAAATAATTCTGCTCCCTCTTTGGTGATGTTCCCTGAGCCTTAGCTGGAGGATTGTGTTGCAGATGTATCAATGTTTGCTGAGTAGCCCACCCTCACTTACTGTCTGCATTCTGACCAGTTGTGGACTTCTGTAGTAGTGTCTATCTGTTGTGAAAAAGAAGCTTTTTTGATGAAAGATGGGAACTATACTTATCTGGGAGGGATAAAGATGAGTTTTTAGAATACAGCTAAAAATTACATTAAGAAAATTCCAATGCTAGGTTCTCCTCTCGGGTCTATGCTTCTCCAGCTGGCTGGTTGGCTAGGTTTATAGTATGAAGCATGGATTCTCTCCCATCAAATGGGCTGTAAGTTCAACTAAGCAGGTGTTGATTACTTCTAAGATAAAAATGTCACTATTGCACAAGGGGACAACTTGCTACGCTAGACATTGTTGTGGTTTGTAGGCTTAAACAGCTGGGTAGGACTGCCGAATCCTCCTCTCCCTTGGCAGCTTGCATAACACCTTCTGAAAACACTTTTTGATTTTTATTGTTTGTTAATCATTTCCTAATACTTACTATGTCAAAACCAATGAGGTGGGTGTGAGGATGACAGTGGTGAATAATACGGGCGAGGTGTTTGCCCTCATAAGCAGGTGGAGGAGACGGCCCAGAGTGAAGTACACAACAATAGATACACATCAGCAGGCTCCATGGCAGACCTCAGCAGCAACTGGGGCAGAGTTGGAAGGAAGTGTGGTTAGGAGGGAATCAGTATGTAGGCCAGAGTCAGTGTTTGAGGCATAATGGATGTGCCAGCCAAGGGAAGACAAAAACCCAAAACCCAGCATGTCATCCTGAGCAGGGAGAACGGCAGGCTCAAAGCCCCTGAGGTAAAGAAAGACAGAGAGAATCTGGGCAGAGTTCAAGAGAAGGCTGCAGTTTGAGGGTGCAGAAGCCAAGCTAAAGACCCATGGTGGGGCGGGACAAAGTCAGGACTTTCTTCCAACAGTAGGAAGCTAGCAAATGGTGGACACCACCCAGCTACAGCATTTGTTTTCCATTTGTAAATGTTTGCCCTGACTGTGGTGGGGATGGAGGATTATACACAGGGAAGGGCAGGAAGCCAGGAAGCCAGGGCAAGGCTGGTGACCCAGCACATGGTATCTCATTCTACAAGTTGCTTTGTAATTAGTTCATATTTTAACTCTATTGTGTCTTTCTGAGGGCTTGTCTAGAACCGAGGATAGGTGGAAATTGGTCTGTTTTATTACCTGGGTCAGGACCAGGTATCCTTTAGCAATGGAGACAGGAAACAAGTTAGAATTTGATTAAATCAATGTTGATTAATACCACAAAACAAAATAGAAAGGCTTTAGATTATTATACTACCAAAAGTAGTTAATAAAACTAGATTCAAAATATCATGTATAACTTTTTGTATAGCTTTTTGTCTAAAGCTATCAAATTACTATGTGGATATAATTTTAAATATTTATAATTATAATGCATGACAATTTTATATGCTACTTCCCCATTCATTCTTTTACATAAATACCCTTCTGTATGTCTATAGGGGCTCAAAACTAATCTTATATCTGAATTTTTAATGGTTCAATTCATTTGTTATAAGGATAAACTTACTTCCTTTATGTACCCAGATATATGGATGAACATTCAATTTGTTTCCAGGTATAATGAAAATAGATATATGATAACAAACTGTTCCTCTTTTAAGGTTTTAGGGTAGATTTCTGTATGTAGAATATCATAGGATAAGAATTTTTTGCAATTGTTTATTTAGTATAGCAGTAAGCGCCTCCAGGCCACAATCCACACGTGAAGTCAGAGAACAACTTTTGGAACTTAGTTCTCTCCTACTGTGTGGGTGATGGGGGTCAAATAAACCTGCCGCCCCAAATTGACCTCAGCTCTTTCTCAGGAAAGGCAATTCTAATAAGAAGAAAAAGAGTGTCCTCACTTTGTCAGGACAAAGAACTGGAATGGTAAGGAAGATGAGCCGGCCCTTGCACCAGGAAGCATCCCTTAGCTCTTAATGATCATAGTATAGCATACTGAGAAATACCTTTGAGTCCTAAAAACCAAAAGATCCATCTCAGAGCTCAGGGGCATTAGGCCAGGACTTTTCAAGGTGCTTTCTCACCTGTTTCAAATTGATCCAGTCAGATTCTGTAACAGACTGATTGTTGGGGCCTGGGCCCTGCCCTGTGCCTGTTAGACCTCTCATCTGTGCCCTCCTCATTGCCATATGCCCACCTTCATCTCCACACAGAAACAGATAGAGCAGAAATGGTGTGCTGACGGGGCATTTACAAAACTCCCCAAGCACATAATCTATCTGCATAGTTTTTAAACTTACCAAATGCTACACAATAATAAAATTTCCCTTCCTTGTCCCAAACTCCATTTCTTTAACCCCACATCGACCGATATGAGCCAGCAAGGTGGCTCAGCAGATAAGAGCATTTGCAACCACATCTGAGTTCAAGCCCTAGAACAGAGATGGTGGAGAGAGGGAACCAGTTCCCATAAATTGTACTATCCATCTACACACACACACACACACACACACACACACACACACATGCACACACACACACACACACACATACACACACACACTTAAAAATGTAAAAGAAGTTAACAAATATAATCAACTTCTTACAGACTTTTCCAAGATGCCCTATTCATATACATGTAATACAAACAGAAAAGCCATATATATATATATATATATATATATATATATTAGCCACATAATCTTATACACACTAGGTAACTTTATTTTTCTCTGCATTGGTTAGCAGCCTTGTTTGGAGATAAGTCCACAGTAGACTCTGTATAAGAGCTTTTTCATCTGTAATGAGTGGAAAATGGCTCATTATGTGGATTAAACGTTTCCATTGTACATTTAGTGTGCTTCTGTTTTGTTTTTACAAGCAACAGGAACGAATAACCCTGCGAAGCATGTCACTTTTCAGAACTATAACCATGACTGTTAGTCGGAGGCAACCTATGGGCATTTGGTCTCTCTGGAAATGTGGGGACGTAGTTGTTCCTTGTCCAGTGAGTAGAAGCCCAGCCGAAATGCTGGGCTGAGAAATGCACAGAGGCTGAGAAACCCCACTGAAAAGAGAGCACATCCAGATGTGAACCTATTGAGTTAAAAGATAAGTACAGTGTCTATTTAGTGACCAAGTTGCTGTCCACAGAAGATGCATTTCCTCCAGAGCTATGTGTGTGGACCTTAGTCTCAGAACCTCAACAACCACTATCTGATGCTTCGGTCTTTGCTGGTCTGATAGGTATAAAATAATCTAACGAATTTGTTTGCATTTCCGTTGCCATAGTAACTAAGTGTCTCTCTCTCTCTCTTCCTATGTTTCGAGAATCGTTTGGATTCCTTTTGCCCATTTTTCTATCCAGCTGTTCATAACCTGCAGGAGTGCTTGGTGCTCTTGGACCAGCCTAGTGTTAACTTCCCTTTCCACTCCCAGAGAAGATCTTTATTCATCTGCCACTGATTCTGGAGCTCAGATCTTAACTCATTTCCATGGAGAGTTCCACACATACTGTCATGGGGTCCACACATACCTGCCGCAACACCCTTACCTGCTGCTCCTCAGTTGGCCAGTTAACAAATGCCATTAAACATTGCCCTGTGAAGTGCAATGGAGCTGTTTTCTATCTACGCTAGCTGCAGACTCTTTAGGGCTTAAAAGTAAAATAAAATAAAATAAAATGTTTCCAAACTCACTAAACATCTCCCATGCCCTCCCCTGGAAAGATGGAAGGCTTTGGATGAGAAGTCACAAACCAGACATGCTGAGAGGTGGTGGACAGGCCCTGGAGGACCTATGCTCACCCCATGGCACTTACTTCTTTCTGAGACCAGGTCTTGCTTTGGAGCCCAGAGTAACCTGGAATTGATGATCCTGCCTCAGTCCCAAATGCTGGGATTGCAGGCTCATTCCAACATGCCCAGCAACACATACTTCTTGCAATCAGATCTAAACTAAGATTTTTGTTCCATTCTCTAGTTTTTGGGTTTTTTTTCCTAATGTGGATCGGGCTTAAAAATTATCGCTGAATTATTGCCTCACTTACAAGGTACACATGTTCACACAAAACGCAGTGATTTTTCTTGAACTAAATGAATAAAGAAAATGGCTGTCCATGGAGAACATCAGAGGAATTGCTGTGACCTTGAACATCCAAGGATACAGAAGGGCAGGTGGCAGCTGCTGCCCGGCTATGGCTTCTTTCGAATGGGGTTATAAGGTTATAGGGTTACACACCTAGCTTTTCATTTGGAACCCTTTACCTTTCTTCCTATCCTTCTGTCCCTGCTGTATTATAATGTGTTTGTTTTTTTTTAACACTCCTGGATGCTTTAAAATACTTTTGAGTTTTGTTCCCTTCATCTTTGATTTTTTATGCTTACTATTTTAAAAACCCTTCAAGTGTCATAGAAACATATTACTTCTGCTATGAAATTCTTTTATTTTGCCACATGAGAAAACCAGTATTAGCAACTTGCAATCGTTTTATGTATTACTTTTCCTCCTATATTACTTTTTTGAATATTGTCTATACTAACATCTATTTTATCTTTTTCAAAAAAAAAATGTGAGGATTCAGCCACTGCTTTAAATCTTCTTTTTTATTTTAACATATGCTTTTGTTCCTTTATATAGAATAAATCTCTTCCTTGTTAATGACTACAGAGGGGTTGAATGAAGAGCATAACTAAGTCAAGCATTTGCCTGTTGATGAATGTTTAAGTCTCTCTTGATTTTCCTGTGTAGTAACACTGTGGTGAGCATCATTTCTTTCATGTCTTTATACATTTGAGCAGTCATTTTCATGGTATAAATCCCACATGAAAAATATATTTGTGTTTGTTAACTTAATACAATAAAATAAATGCATTTTTGGTAAAATGTTCAAACATAAATATATATATTCTCATAAAAGTAAATATAAGAATATATATTATAAGAATATATGTATGTACTTATACATATATATATACACATATTTTTTTTATATATTCTTATTTTTCTTATATATTGCTCTTTTTCTGTTTCTCATTTCCAAACCTCAACTCTACTCCACTGGTCTCTATTTTTAATATTTTTATGGAAAGTATCATAACTTAATTAGGGAAACCTCAGTTGTCCTCCAAAGGTTAAAGGAGAGTATACTTCTGTCCCTTTTCTTTCTGTAAAATTCTCACCTTTTGCCTAGTCAGGGCCATACTATTAAAAAGATGGCCAGCATTAAAAGAACCAAGATGCTTTTCACCACATCCAGCCTCATAGTAAACCACAGCAAGAAAACATCGCTGAAGGGAAAGCTAACATCTGAGTGAGAGGTCTCCTGCAAACAGGGAAAGAGAAGAAGGCCAGTGGGAGGAAGCACGGCTTCCCAGTGTGCAGTTGCTGCAGCTTTGCCATCTGCCTTAACTCATGCCCAGCCTCCATCTTTACTCAACTGGGTTCTGTGAAGAGAGGCTGGAGCAGGGAAAGGAGCAACTGCAGCCAGTTACAAAGTGCACTGATGTTTGACATGACTACACCTTTTTCTCCGACAGTAATTGTCCGGTTTCTCCTGGGGGCCTTCCTACAACCCAGGTCATATTGATGTTGCTCAGTGGCAGCGGTCAGCATCCCTTTACCACCAAAGGACTAGACCTACTGAGGGAAAGAAGTGAGCAGCAGGCCCTGCACCAGCCTGCCCAGGGTCACTGTCACTGTAACGACCAGGACAATCCTGATTCTCTAGACCTCCATTTACCACTTGAATGGAGATGAATATGTGGATTGCCACAAGCAAGCGCCACACAGAAGATGAAACAGTAGTGGAGAAAAACTCTCAAGCCAACCTTAGAACTGCTGTGAGTGGGGAAAGCAATGCCAGCCTGTCAGTCATTTAAGCTCTAGTTCATATGATGTCAGGTTGAGTCCTGGACCACTGCGGACTTTCAGATGGTGCATTAACTGGACTAGCCCCAGATGAGGTCTTCAGCAGGACCCTTGAAATGCCCTGTTAAAATCCTGATTGTATCTAAGAATCCAGAGTGTGCTGGTGCCTCCTCTTTCACCCAGACACCAGGGTGGGCCAACAGAGAGACACACTGAGGAGGCCAGGAGGCCACCACCCCTTCTATGACTTTGTCCTAGTTTTATAAATTACTAGGGGGAAAAAAAAACTACTCCAGGTGTCACAGTTTTCCTTCTCACCAGTTAAGTATGGCCGATGTCTTCCCCAGTGATGTTCCCTGACTACCAATGTGCCTAAAAGAACATTAATGCAAAGACAGTATGGCCACAGAGGGACAAGAGGATGCAGGCTTTATCTGTGGCTAGGGGAAGGACAGGAAGCCAGGAGACCAGAAGCATTTGAGTGACAGTTTATCACCTGAAAGATTTCAATTCGCCAGAATGTTTATGTAGGTTTCCTATCCTCTGAGTTAACCCAATGACTGAGAAACCATTATTTGACATTTTTGTCAAAACAAGGTATCAAAGATACCTTGTGGAAAGATACTGTGGAAAGATGGCTTAGCAGTAACGAACACTTTTTGCCCTGGTGGCAAAACCACTCTGCACATAAAATAATCTTTAAAATATTTTTAATACAAAGTTGCTAAGAGGTTGAAACCCTTGCCTAGGGATGTGTAGCAAGTGAAGAATAAGCCAAGGTTTGAACCCTCCTTGTCTGCCTGACCTGAAGACATCCCTTCTCCTCCATGCTGCCTGACCAAAGCAGAAACTCTGTTGTTTATCAGACACTTGTAAGTGTCCTCTTGAGTGTGTGTGACATTGTAACTTCAGACTGACATATCCACTAGGTGTGGCAAGTAGTGAGAGCACAAAGGAGCTGTCATGCCTGGAAATCAGGGATCATACCCAATCCCAGCTCTGAAGAAGCCAGTGCAGCAGAAGTAATAGTGCAGTGAGCCACGGCTGGGAGAAATGGGCTATGCGACTAACCTGCAATGAGTTTGGGTAACGAAAGTTTCCTGTGAGATCAGAGGTTTCTCTTCACTATGAATGAAGGAAGCTGGCCTTCCTGAAACTCAACCTTCTCATCTGTGTACTGGAGAAACAGCACCATGTTGGGTCATGCTAAGTGCAATGGAGCACAGAAAGAAGTTTAAAATATTGTCATCTTTTGTTACTTTCCCCTGTCTCTCTCCAAAACTCAAAACCCAATTCTATTTTATAGAAACTATTGATTAAAAAGAGGGCTTAAAATCCACTCGCAGAGCCTTTGGGCAGTTTTGTACATAAACCAGGTTGGATTGTGTTTGACCCATAAGCTATCTCTATAAACACAATGGAGACAAGGTAGCACTTCTTAAAATATTATGTCCTTATGGTTTTGTTATAATTTTAAAACTTTTCTCCATTATTTCTTGTACATGGTACTATGTTGTGAGGATGTTTTCACACAAGTATATATTGTGTGGTGTGAGTGCACACAACCCTCCCCTCCTCCCACCCCTCCTCCTCCTCCACCTTTGTTCTCTGCAGTTTCATTTCTACTTTCATTTCCTATAAGCACACACGATTTTATGTGACTACATAAAATCCAGGAACTACATAGAGAAAACATACAACCATGTCTTTCTGAGCCTGGCTTACTGTGGTTGTCTCCAACTGCATCCGTTTTCCTACAAATTGCATAACTTTGTTTTTCTTTGTAGCTGAAAAAAAATGTTGTGTTGTCTCTCTCTGGAGCCTTGTCTTTCCCCTTCCCACTGTTGGTGGACACCCTGGTGAGTCCATAATTTAGTTGTTGTCAATAGTGTGTGCAGTTTCTCAATGACCTGGGTCCATCAGGTAAATGCTGGGAAATCACTGGCTCATGTGCTATCTACTCTTGGTTTCTAGAGAATCCACCATGCTGAGTTCCACAGTAGCTGGACTAGTTCACATCCCTCCCAGCAGTCTATGAAGATTCTCTTCTGCCACCCCCTGCCTTTCTTTTTTTTCTTTTTTTCTTTCTTTTTTTTTTTTTTGGTTTTGCGAGACAGGGTTTCTCTGTATAGTCCTGGCTGTTCTGAAACTCACTCTGTAGACCAGGCTGGCCTCGAACTCAGAAATCCGCCTGCCTCTTCCTC
Organism: Mastomys coucha; assembly: GCF_008632895.1. Lineage (NCBI taxonomy): Eukaryota > Metazoa > Chordata > Mammalia > Rodentia > Muridae > Mastomys > Mastomys coucha. The sequence continues at coordinate 41,502,632 of NW_022196911.1, read as the reverse complement.
CCAAGTGCTAGGATTAAAGGCGTGCACCACCACGGCCCGGCTCCCTGCCTTTCTTTTATTTGTCTTTCTAAGGACTGAATGACTGGGGTAAGATAGAATCTCAGCAAAGTTTTAATTTGCAATTCTGTGACAGTTAGTGGAGCTGAGCATTTTTTTTCCGTGTGTAGAGTTTCTCTTCTAGGAACAATCTGTTCATTTAGTGGTTGCATGTATTTGTTGGTTTGTTTACATTCCTGTTGTTGGGGGACGTTTTAGTTCTTTATACATTCTATATATTAGTCTCCTATCAGGTGTATGGCTGGCAAAGATTTTCTCTCAGACTTGTCTCTTTACAAAGTTAACTGTACTCATTTACTGTGTAGAAGTTTAACTTCACAAGGTTTCATTTGTTGACTGTTGGCATTATTTCCTGAGTTGGTGTAGCTTGGCAAGAAGAGATGATCCTACCCAAAGTCTTGCAACCTTGTGTGGTACAGACAGCCAGAAAACAAGGGAGAGTGCGGACAGGCTGACATGGTCTCTCCCCCTTCTAGTGGCTTTCGTGTGGTTTTCTTGGCAGGCCTCACCCTGATGTTTTTCAGAAATAGCACAGTTGTTTGGGAAGATTACAGGCAACCATCATTTCGCAGAGACTAAACTGTGTTTAGCTCCTGACCCGCTGCTCCCATTGACCAGTTGGGAAGGGACCATCCATGCCTGTTGTTTCCCAGATCCAATCTTGTGAAATTCAGGGACAGCTACTGTCAAGGTCTCCAGAGAGACTGATGGGACAGATGGGTTGGAGGGGAGACCCGAGCAGTTACCAGAGACTGAGGATGAGGATGAGGACTGAGATTGACGGTCAGGTCTCTCTGACGAAAAAGACTCATCTGAATGACAGCTAAGGCACAAAGGTCTGCTCAAGCCCCTGTATTGAACGAATGGAAACTAGGAACCCTCTGAACAGAAAGGAGGACTCCTCCTTGGACTTTTGAATATAGCAAGTCCAAGCTGAAGTGTGTCAAAGGTTAGGACCAAAGAGGAATGCAGACGATCAATTTTATGCTAAGTGTGAAATGATAATAATTGAGATGCTTGGGGTTAAATAGCATAGTTATGAAAATTAGTTTTATTTGCTATTGCTTTTCTGAACATATTTACAGGAGTGAAATTATTTTGAAAAGGGTAGCCCTAGGTATGTAACCCAGGCTAGTTCTAAACTTGTGGCAATAACCCTGCCTCAACCTTGTAAGTGCTGGAATTATAGAAATAGGCTACCATGCCCAACTAAAAAACTTGAAATTGCGTGTAGAGTTCACATTCTACTTCCATTATTATTGGACACTGATACTTCAGATTTCACATAGAATTTTTGCCCTATTTTTGACTCCAGATACATTTCCCTCCACTTTATGACCTAATTACAAGGTGATACTTAATTAGCACTTTTCAGCCAGGCACTCTGCTCTAGTGGCCCATCTCGTAGAGAATGCTCACTCCTATCCAGTCACAGACCACCCCTGCTAGACTTCCTGGTCTGTTGGGAGCGCCCTCTCTCGGGAGGCCTGTCCTTATGACATCTACCTATCCCGTTGTCTTTTCAGCTCTTTCGTTGCCTTTCTGAGCTTCCAAACGTATGAAGTAGTTATGTGAAGATCCTTATAAACCTACTGTGAATTGGCCTACCAAACACCACAGCTTAGCAGTACTGCAGAGAGCCTAGTGGCCACTCATGATCATGTGGCTGCTCAGTGGCTGTAGCCTTCTGCCTAGCATTATGATGAGACTATCACATAAGCCATTACCTAAGATGTGGCCTAGAAGAAGAAAGAGTAAAGTCCAAATTTTGAAGTATAAGTTTCTTTTCTTTTATTGATTGATAATTGCTTTAATTTTTTTTTTTGAAGTATGATCTTGCCATGTAGACCCAGCTGGCCTAGAATTCACTATGTAGGGGAGGCCGGCATCAGATTTGTGGTCATCTTCCTTCCTCTGTTTCTTAAGTACTAGAATAACTACCGTGTTAAGCTATGTATTTATTTTTTTTGAGACAAGGTCTTGCCGTGTAGCCCACACTGGCCTGGAACTCTCAGTGCGTCTGCTTCAGCCTGCACAGTGCTGTGCTTACAAGCATGCACCACTATGCCTGGCTGTGAAGTATAGTTTTTCCATCATAGTAGAGTCAAAAACTGTAAGTGAAATCATTAGCAAAGGCCTGTATATGGCCCCATGAGAGAGTGGACAATGTTCATTGCTCTGTCTACTGGACTCAGAGCAATACCTTGTTCATTTCTGGCCTTCAACAAACATTTCCAGAACTGCCATATATATTAGCTTTAAATCTGATTGAGATTGTTCAAAGTGAGTCCAGTATGATGTCCTAGCCAAGCAGCATAAGGGATCACCCACTGTGCTAGGCGCTGAGCATATGCCACAGAACTCAGTAGTTTTCATAGAGAAAAGAGTCATTGGCCAGAGCTGTTTGGATACTAACTTGAGCCTTCTACTGGGGTCTCCAAGAAGGAGTCAAATGATGTCAGACACCACGCAGCATGAGTTCACCAGTGGTCAGGGACTGCAATGGTTACAGGACAGACAGGCCTCTGTGGACTTCTGTTCTGATGTACACACCATGGTGCTTGGGGACGTCAGTGATGGGCCACATGGGGCCTCTTTTCTAGCTCTGCAAGCTGGAGTTTAGAGTGTGGACCTCTTAACACAACTAGATTATCAAAGCTACTGTTAGACCAATATGTAAAGCAGAAGCTCGTTTTGTTTGCTTGTTTGCTTGTTTGTTTATATGCACCCTGCAATTGTGCTGGGGAAAGACAAATGCCACGGGAAATGACTTTGTCAGTAAAGTGCTTGTTATGTAGCCATGAAGACCGGAGTTCCAATCCCTGACAATCATGTAGGAAACACTGTAGCAGTGTGCACCTATAATCCCTGCACTGGGGAGATGCTGTCAGGAAGGGCTCACAGGCTAGCTAGTCTGGTCACCTGGGAACTCTAGGTTCAGTAAGAGATTCTGCTACAAAAACATAAAGTCAAGAGCAGTTGAGGAACTCATTTCTATCTCTGGCCTCAAATATGTACACACACACACACACACACACACACACATACACACACACAATATGCATATAAACAAACTGTTCATCTTGACTGTGTCAGGATCGTGCATCCCTATAAATATTTACTTCACATGTAAGTTTCCATATTGTTTTATTTGTAACCGTGAATAGATTTGCTTTTGTATTCTAAAAATGACTAAACCAGTTTTGCAAGGAAAACTGGAAAAGAAATGCCACAAAGTTTCCCTGCATTCAACAGGGCCTGCTTCTCACATCTTGACTGCGCCTCAGCTAGATGAGGACTGGCTCCCAGGCAGAGGATCAAAAACAGGAAGACTGATCTCAGGTCTAGAGAACTTGATGGCGTTAAAACCCCCAGTGCCAACCAGCTCTACCCATGTGTCACAGTTTTCTTGCAATAGCCAGCCCTTCCTCAACCTCTTTAGAAAGTGCTCTTTGTTAAATGTGCCTGTCACAAACCAGGCAGTGTAGTGACATCGTCCTCCCTTATGCTCTAGTCAACCCTAAGGGGCAGGATTGTCCTCACGAGCTCTAAGTAAAATGGTTCTTGGAAGTTAGATGAACCACCCAAGTTCGTGGAGCTACCAAGAGGCAACCACACCCTGCCTCTGTTGTGCTGGTTTTACCCCTTCAGAGAGAATGCCATCTAATGACTCATTTCACTGATGATTCTGTAAGCTCTGTTCTCGGTGACAGCCACATTCTAGGCACCCAGGAAAGCCTCTGCCATCCAAAAGCATTTCCCAAACTCATCTTCCCTAGAGAGAGGATGGTCCCATGAATAGAATCTGTCACACTGGCCAAGGTGACCCATTTCCTAAGGACAATGGCATTATACACAGGTAATCTTGACCATCACTATCAAACAACATACCTTCAGTTATTTAGAAAACACATCTAGCAAGCTCCCAAAGGACTGATGCCTGGGACCAGCACAGTTTCATGGGAAAGGGCCAAGTGGCTGGTCAAAGGTAGTTCCAGAGCAGGAGTGTGGTGCAGAGGTGTTACTGCGGAACTTTGAATCACTTAGGGGCGTAGGAAAGCCAGATGTGGTAAAGATATCACTAATAGTAGGTCTCACTACCCTGCCAAGCCTGAGCGCAATTATTAATTAGCTCACAGAGAGCACAGAGCAGGGAATGTTGTCATACATGTGGCTCTGTTCACACTGAGTACATAGCTCAGTTCAGCTATGAGTTTTACAAACATTGCTGTGTCAGCAGGACCGTGGTGTAGGGCACTATGGCTAACTGAATAGGAAATCCGTCCCCATCATGACCTTCAAAGGCCCTTCTCCCAAGAGCTTGCTCAGCGTCCCTCTCAGACTAAGTGAGGAAGCACTTTGGGATATTTGTTTGGGAACACTATGGCTGGCTTACAAAGGGAAGGGAAATTTCTGAATAGTAAGTTTCTGGAAACAATCGGCATTAAAACTTTGTCTTCTCTCTCACCTAAAGGGACTTAATGTCTCTAATGGTAAATCTCTGGAAACAATTGGCATGGAAACAGTGTCTCCTCTCTTACTTAAGTAGATGTAATATCTCCTCACAGAAGAAGCGCACGCTGAAGGGCTCCATCGAACTCTCCAGAATCAAGTGTGTGGAGATTGTCAAGAGTGACATTAGCATCCCGTGCCACTATAAATACCCTTTTCAGGTAAGCCCATCAGGACTACACCCTAGACCATGTTTAGAATCCTCAGCTCTTTTGAGAGAAGATGGGGAAAGGGTGGCTCTCCCCCATGCTGAGAGCTTAGACCAAGCCCATAGGAAGGCTTTTGTGTTCTTCTTCCAAGCAATGACATTCATTCATTCACTCCACAAAGGCATAGACTCTTAAGATAGTTCCTGGTTTCCCATGTTGCAGGGGATTGAACCTGGGCCTTGCACATGCTATGCAGCAAGCCCTTGGCCTTGAGAAGGTCCTGATGCCTGTTTCTTGCCTGGAGTTTCTGAAATTTCACAATCTGAAAAATATCTGGAGATGGTTGTCCTGTTCCAAATAGCAGCCACCTGCAGAAAGTGAATGTTTACATATAAATGATGATGACAATTAAGTAGTATTAAATAAGCAATAATTTTCAAAGAGTCAGCAAAATGGCTTAGCAGGCAGAAGCACGTATGTGCAGGCCTGATGACCTGACTTCCATCCCCTGATCTCAGAAGGAGGGTGGAAAGAACTCTGAGAATTGTCCTCTGACCTCCACATTCAAGGCATGATGAAATCTCATAGTGTGTGTGTGTGTGGGGGGGGGGGGTTCTCGAGTTTGAAAACACACACAGTGATGGGGGAGAACAAAAGAAAGATTGATTGATTTTAAAGTTCAGCTTGTCAGTTACTACTTTGGCCACATTGTAAATGTTGAGTAGCCACTTGCTACTAGAGAGTGCTGTGTTGACCGCACAGGTCACAGATCTTTCTCCATGAAGAAAGCTCCACTGACAGGTAAGTGTACCTTTTAGTCTTTATCTTGCTCACTGCCCTTTGTAGTTACCTCCTCCCACATCCCAGACACCTCTCATTTGCCCACCAGAAGGCACTGATTCCTAGGCTATTTTTTTCAGTGCTGGGAATTGAACCTAGGGTCCTGAGCATACACTAGGAAAGTGTTCAAGCTCTGAGCTCCATCTCCAGCCCAGTCTGTCCATTTTTAATGAGACACAGAAAAGAGCTTTTTTAAAAAAACAAACCAACAAACAAACAAAAAAATCCTAGAAAAGTAGTCCTCATGAGTTGGTCGTGTTCCCCCAGCTGCCAATCTCTCTCTCTCTCCTGTCTCTCCTCCATCCCTTTTTTCTTCTTTTTCATATCACCAGGCTGGCTTGGAACTTGGAATCCTTCTGCCTCGGCCTCCCAAGTGCTGGGATTTCAGATGCTCCACCACACTCAGCCTGAGGTGGAAGTTGTAAAGATGAAAGTAAAAATAAATGACAGAAACTCCCAGTAATTAAATGTGCCAATCACAAACGAGGAGCGGGGCGGGTACTAATGACGTCTCAAAAGCCCATGGCTTGGTTAATAGTTTCCTCTTTTAGACTTGTGCTTGGATTCTGCAGGATGCTACCAGCAAGGAAAGGTGGGCTGACACACAGGCTTTACTAAGAATTTTAAAAGAATCTTCAGTCAATTTTTGTCATCTAATAACTTACTCTTTCTTACACCAGAAAGGTTTCTCTAATGACAGAAAAGTTAAGATCAGATATGAACATGGTATCTAGTCAAGAAACCAACTTTTCTTTCTCCTGTTTATACCCACTGGTGGCATAACACCCAAAAGGGCTACCTACCCTGTGGAAGGTCACCCCAATGACATAAGCACACAGGCATTTTGAAGAAAAGCACATTGGTCCCCAAGTTACCCAGATTAAATGATGATAAATACTGAGATGGACCTGACATGGGTTCCCCATTTCTGGGTGCCCTGTTCATCTTGGATGCTTTTCTACTTCCAGGTCGTGCATGACAACTACCTCTTGTATGTGTTTGCTCCAGATTGCGAGAGTCGGCAGCGCTGGGTGCTGACCCTTAAAGAAGGTAATTAAACTCCTGGGCTGAGTCACTGGTGCCTTGATCCTGTGCTGCTGGGCTTGGGCTCCGTGAAGGAATACAGGGGACTCTGTGAGCAGCTGGTGTTCAAAATTTATCCATTTATTATTGGTCAGTGTCTGTCGTGGGCCCAGGAGCTGCAATAAGGGATTGGCCAAATCCAGCTCACCACCTGTTCATGTAAGGCTTCAAGATAAAAACAGTTCCTGTATTTTTAAAACATTTCAAAGAATGATCTAAGCCCCACGCGATACCCTTGATTTTGCCTCTTGGCTAGTCAAAACTAAAATATTTACTATCTGGCATTTTAAAATGGTTTGCTTACTCTAGGAGAACAAGGAAGGTTAGAGTGGGAGCCCCTCCGGTTAGATCACAAGGATTGGCATCCTGCCTCTTCCTTCTGTTCTTGAACAAGTTCCTAACTGCAGTCTCCCTAGCTGTTACACAAGAGAGGGAAGAGCGCTCAGAATCTCTCTGTACAGCTGCACTGCGGGAAACACCTAGGACTAGCACCAACAGCTAGTGGCCAGAAAGGGTTAACATGTTTGTTTTTTGTTTTCTAGACAGGGGTTCATGGAACCCAGTCTGGCTTCCAATTTTCTAAGTAGCCAAGGCTGCCCTTGAACTATGATCTTCCTGCCTCCATTTCCCTAATGCTAGAATTACAGTTGTGCACCACCATGCCCAGTTAGCTACTTCCTCAGCCTCATATTCTTGACAGCACAATTAGAACCCACACAGTGTTTAAGTCCGTGGGATGTGGAGACAGGCTGCTGTTGTGAAAATCCGGAAAGTGCCGGTCGTTAGTGTTTTACCTAGACCTCCGTGTGCCTCCATTTCCTCCACTATAAAAAGTTACCTAGGCACAGCCTTAGGGCTGTTGTGAGAATCAAATGAGTTAGGGCTTGTATAGTGCCTTTAAAAATTCTCACTTGAGCTGGGCAGTGGTGGCGCATACCTATAATCCCAGCACTTGGGAGGCAGAGGCAGGTGGATTTCTGAGTTCAAGGCCAGCCTGGTCTACAGAGTGAGTTCCAGGACAGCCAGGGCTATACAGAGAAACCCTGTCTCAGAAAAGCAAACAAACAAACAAAAAAACAAACAACTCTCACTTGAGAACAGTACCTGCTTGGTTTTGCTATGCTTACTGGAGCCTGGAGCCCCCAGTGTCAGAGACCTCCTCAGTTTTAAGGACATGAAACTTTTTCTTAATTAAAAAAAAAGGCAAAGTTGCTGCCTTTCATACTGAGACAGATGGGAGCTCCCACCTTCCCAACTTTCCCCTTAGCCCCTCAAAGCTTCATTATAGAGCCCACTCATCCAGTTGATGGCATAACGGGGAACTCTGAGGCTCAGACGAGGGTTCCCCATCCTACAGACACACAGCCAACTGGAAGCAGATACAGAAAAAAAAGCTAGATCCACTGCCATCACCTGATTTAGCCCATGCTCCCGAGTAAACAACCTATAGGGTTGTCTGATGGTTCCATTTAGGACTCGGGACATGGGTTGTGGTCCAGTCTCAGGAAGTGGGAAGGTGGGTGATGCTTCATCAACTGGCCTAGAAATGAGGTCTTGGTTGCTGCCGACTCTTTCAGAAACAAGGAATAACAACAGCCTGGTATCCAAGTATCACCCTAACTTCTGGATGGATGGGCGGTGGAGGTGCTGCTCCCAGCTGGAGAAGCTTGCAGTAGGCTGTGCTCCCTACGACCCAAGCAAGAATGGTAAGATTTTGGGAAAGAGCTAAAGAGAAAACCATTTCAGCTTCCCATCAACAGGGTGTTAGAGATGGGTGGCTATATTCTCTGTTTCCAGAATTCTCATTGGGGCACCTCTAACTAGCACCACCCCTTTCAAGCTTTTCCATGTCAAAACTGATACACTTGAACTGTAGTCTTTGGTCAGCCATCTATACTACCTAGGAGCTAGTTATAAATATAATATATGTGGCCCTGCTTAGTCTACTAGATCAGAATGTTTGATCCATGGGGGACTGGTAAACACAGTAAAATTTGAGAAGTATTTCAGTAGCCTGTTGGAGAATCTGAACAGTCTTAGAATTTTTTTTTTCTTTTTTGTAGCCCTGGCTGTTCTAGAATTTACTCTGTAGACCAAGCTGGCGTTGAACCCATAGAGATCTGCCTGCCTCTGCCTCCCAAGTGCTGGGATTAAAATATGTGCCACCACTGCCTAGGCCGTCTTTTTAGATCTTAAAGTATAGAGACACCCTTACGTACACAATATTTGTTTCTTTTAGTGATGTCATACCATGCATGTGCCTAATTATATAATTCAACTCTAAAGGCTTAAGGGAGAGAGGGAAAAACTTCTCCTTAATTTTAACTCTGGCTTCTTCCTTCCTGATCTTCAGACTTGTCTTTGACCTACTTAGTCTCAGAGAAAAGGAATCCATAGTCTAAATACAAAGTAGAAACAAAAAAGTTTGTTCTCGGTTTTTCCATCAAAAGCTCAGTCCTGGGGTTTAGACTGTGTCTTGATTTTTATCTAATGCCACGGTGACTTGGAGACCTCCACCTCCCACTAACGGTAGCTGTACTCAGAATGCACTTCGCAGCATCGTGCTTTGCGTCTTTACAGCTGTCTCAGGTGAGATGGACAACCTTGAGCAGTTCAAGGTCACACAATTAATTGCTGTCCTGGCATTTTTCTCATCTCTCAGCCTCTCCTACCACTGATACTATTTCTCACCCTGTGGTTTTTACTGCCCTAACACAAGGCGGATATAACACATAGATGGGTTTTCCATGGCTTCCTGAGTCACAGACTCTCTGAGCCACTTTAAAAAACCACAGCTTTTCACCTTGCACTTGGGAAAAAAATCAAGGTCATCAGTCTGTTGACCTGCGTGAATAATATTTAGCATCGTGGAGGTCAGTGCCTACTCCTTGGTGCTGTTGATCCTGCTGACTGTATCTGAGCAGAAAGAACAGAAGGTTTGATTGTGTGGACCTCTTTACAGGGTTGGTAAGATGCCTAGATCCTGAGGGGAAGCCCTCCCAGAGTCAGAGCTGGCCTCTGATTCCTTCCAAGGATACTTCTTTGGACTGTTGGAGAAGTTACCTGCTGACCTAGGGCCCTAATGTCTTCAGTGCTACAGTGGTATGAGAGAGGTCTCAGAACCCTAAGGTGTTCCCCGCTGGATTCCCTTCTAACCTGCTTCCATTTTGCAGTTGTCACCATATTGGTTGCAGTGTTCATGAGCAGGTTTCCCAGGCTGTCCCTCACCCTGAGACATGTAGCTGACGTGCTAAAAGTGCTTGAGTGACTCACCATGACTACCCTCGGGAAGGGCTGGTCTTTCCGAGTTCCTCCATGCTGTCCCCAGTAGCTGAACAGCTCCCAGCCATGGCCATGCATGTGAGGTGCAGCCATTTGGCTGATAACTTTGTTTTTTGGCACAGCAATTCACTGCCATCTCTTCTGACTTAGTTAAATAGCACCACTCCCCATAGTTTTAGCAGGATGCCAAGCACTTTTGAGAAGCACACAGCACATCATATTCCTCTGATAAAGCCTCATAAGATTCCTGATGTTGAATACATCAATAGTCTATGAGCATAGGGCTTTGGAATTAAAAGAGAGAGAGAGAGAGAGAAGTCATAGCCACATGCATTTCTTGTCGTGTAATTTTATGTGTTCCTTAACTTCTCTGAGCCTCTCAAGTAATTCCATCATCAACAGATAGAATAATGGGCCACTGCTTTGAATGACTGTTAGAAAACTCAGCTCACTACCAGCCTTTAACAAGCTCTCAGTGGATGGTAACTGAGTCCAAGAACTTCTCTTATTTGTGATAAAAGCATCTGAATCTGAGATTTAGCAGCATCTGAGAAACAGCAGAGTGGTTGAGAGGAAATGACCTGGCAACATACATTTCTGCCACCATAGCCAGTCCTATATGCAGAGGGAGAATGGGAGCAGAAAGAGCAAGATCACCATGGAAAGAGAAAGTGACCAGTCACAGATAGCCAGGCAGAGAAGAGGCTCATTCTGGTCATGCTAGGGTTAATCCTGTGTCCTGGTCTAGGTCCCATGCTAAATAGAAACCAGATATGACCCCACCCTACAGTGTGTGTGTGTGTGTGTGTGTGTGTGTGTGTGTGTGTGTGTATGTGTGTGTGTGTTGCTGGTAATTAAACCTGCACTTCTTGGATACAAATGATCTACCATTGAATTTTTAATAACCCCAACCTAGAAGCCCAAGTTCTGGTCGTATATGATTTCTTTGTGTGTTCTCTGTATACACAAGCCAATGGGATTGAGTTCCAGTGTCCACATATGAGTCTTATCTGCCACATCTGTGGTGTGCACTATCTTCAAATCTACCATGTATAGGGCTGAAAACCTTCTAGCCTGCATATACAGCCCATTCTCTTATCTCCAGTGCTTAAAGAGATCTTTCTACTGAACTACAAGATGTGCACATGCCTCCATGTCCCCCCTGTCTCCCCCCCACCTCTCTCTCACAGACACACACTCTTTCAATGCCTGACCTGTGATGTATATGGCATAAGGAATATGGTCTACAGATCAATTAAGAGATAGTCATAAAGAAAGCAGATAGGGATAAGAAAGGAGAAAAGAAGCAAGAAAGATGAGAGCTGAGTGAAAGGAGACATGAAGACACAAATAAGAGAAAGAGAGATCGTTTTGAAGGTGTGTAGTTTGAGTGAGGCGTTAAGACCATATATTTAAATGCCTCAAGACAACTAAAAGCAACTTCAGCCCACTCAGAAAGCACTGAGCCCTCCCACCTCTTCAAACCCACGGTGGCATCAGGAAGGTAGTGAGTCACCATCTCTGAGTCACATATTCCCACTCCTGGGCTCAGAAGGTAATGTGTATTCATGAAAGTTGCTACCTGCAGAGAAGAGCCCAAATCTTGGCCCCACCCCAGTCATGGGATACAGAAAGAAATCCCAGAATACTGACTTCTGGAAGTTTCTAGTATCTTCTAGAAAAGGAAGTTTCTAGTATCTTCTAGTTTCCAATCTAGCAAGTGCAAGAGATGAAAGACAACTTTTACCAAAGTTGATTCCAGTGTCTCTGTTGCATCATCTCCTTCTTCCCCTTTCTCTACTCCTCTCCTTGGGCCCCTTTTCTCTGAGAGGCTGGAGTTTCATGTTCATTTTCTTTCTCTGTTTTTCTTGTTTCAGCTTCAAAGAAGCCTCTTCCTCCTACTCCTGAAGACAACAGGGTAAGTGAGGTGGGCTTGTGTGCTGTAAGCTCAGCTGTGGTCTCTGTCTGTTAGGTCCGTGTGCTGGTGGTAGACAGCTGTTGGGGTGTATTTAACATTGGGTTTGGGGGTGCTATGTAGTGCAGTGGTTCCCTAATGCTGTCACCCTTTAAAACAGTTCCTCATGTTATGGTGATCCCAACCATAAAATTATTTTTCATTTTTGTAATGGTAATTATGCTGCTGTTATGAATCATAATGTAAATATCTGATATGTGACCATTGTGAAAAGGTCACTCGACCCCTGAAGGGATCAGGGTTCACAGGTTTAGAACCACTAATTAAGTAGGTCTGTCCACTATAAGGGCCACGGAGGTTCTGAACCACCACCTTGCTATACACAGTCCACAAACACTGATACCAGGCTATTGTTATACCTCACCATAGAGCACTCCAGAGACAACCCCCTGATAATACTTTATATATTCCTAAGTACTTCCAAACTTAGCAAACCAAGTACCAAAAAGTCTTAAGGCTTTCCCCAAGGCTACTCAGGTATTAACAGGACCTGGAGTTTCTGATGCATGGATTGGGAAGTGGTTGTTCTCCAGATATGAGCCACAGACCTCCAGCGTCAGCCATACTGGAGAACAAGTAAGGATGCAGAGTCCTAAGAACACCCCCAGATCCACTGCAGCCATAACCCTGGGGGAGAGGTTCTATCTGTGTACTAATTAGTTCCTGTGATCTGAGATAGACTCAAGTTTGAGAAGCACTGCTCTGTGGTAAACTGATTTACATGACTTGACATAGAGGCAACTCTGGAGAAGAAAAAAATAAGGAAACAATCAGCCTTCATAATCTGTCCATGCTAACATCCGTGCTCCCATTCAGGTGCTCGCTCTCAGAAACTTCCACTTTGTCCCTCTCATGCTTCCTCCTGAAGAATGAGCTCTGATTTTCACCTCCAGCCAACACAGTAATGTCTAGAAACTGGCAGCATGCTCAGAAGTGAAGCTAAATCCCCAGCCTCTCCTCAGCTGACACTCAGACATCTCCACAGAGACACGTTGTTGCAGAGAACAGGGTGTCTGCTGCTCTCATTCACCTTTTGAGCAGTACTCCCACAGCCCCCTGGCAGCTGGGCTTGGAAGCCCGCTGCCCTCACTGTTTCTCCTCACAAGGCCAACCATCTCAGGTTGTCATATAGAGAAACAATATTTAACACCATTTAACCCACTGCTCTCTCTGAAGTTATCCCAGTCTTCCTTTGTTCTCAATGTCAGTGAAAGTAAAGCCAGCATATGCTGTTTGTCCAGCACTCCCCCAACTCCACCATTGGGACTTTAGGGCTCCTTAGAGTTGCAGTGCCTGTGGCATTTTGTGAGCACTTTCATCACAAAGGTTTGGAGTCCTCCATGTCTGTCGTCCACATGTCTAAAACCATTGCAATGTTTCTCTTATATCTTGCCACTTGAAGTCGTTTCTTTCTTCCCCTTCTTAGCTGCAGGGCAATGGCATCTCAGGTTGTTGTATAGAGAAACAATATTAAACATCATGCTTTCAGGTCATATGCTCTGTCCCAGCTTCATTTCATCCAACACAAAGGGTTGTGTTGTACATAAGTTGTAAGCAGCTTAGGGGGAGTAAAGGGTTTATTTGGCTTAAATTCCAGGTCATATTCTATCATTGAGGAAAGTTAAGGCATCCACTCAAGGTAGGAACTTACAGGTAGGCTTGATTGCTAGTCCACACAGCCTTACCTCCAACCAAGGAACCCACTTCAAAGCCAACCACAGATACTTGTTGCCTAGCTAGCTTTCTTATGTTTATCAGGGCTACCTACCTAAAGAATGGTGCTGCCCACGGTGAGCTGGGCCCTCCTAAATCAACAACAAGGCAATTCCCCACAGGCATGCTCATAAGTCAATCTGATCTAGGAAGTTCCTCAGTTCTCTTCTAAGATAATTCTTAGTTGTTTTCAAGTTGATAAGCTAAGGCTAGCCAAGACTTGTTCTACTTGAGGAAGACTGTGGAATTGTCCTCCAGAGGAACAGTATAGTTGTTGTTAGTCAAGATGGAGGAGACCAGTGGTCATAGGAACCCATAATCACAGGCTTTCTAACCTGTGGGTACACATGAGACCAGGTCCAGATGTCTAAAGCTGAGTTATTTCCAGTTCTTTCATCCTGAGAGCTCAGCACGTCATATCAGGTCCAGATAATTAAGAAGAGCTTCCCAAGGGGCCATATAAATGTGTTTGTACTCTTCTCCCTGGCTCCCAAGCAAGGAACCCCCCCCCCTTTTTTTGCCACTTCTGCCTGACTTTGAGGTCTCTCAGCATAGTGGAGCTAGCTCAGCTTACCTACAACCAGGAGAGCTCCTAGGGACCAGAACTGTTCTTAGCCATGCAGCAGAGTGACCAAGAAATGAGACCTTCACCTACTGCAAGCCTCTTCTACACACCCAGGGCCTCAATCTGCCCTTCTGGAGCCTCTGGCCCTCTTACTCTTGATTTAATCTAGTGATTCTCAACCATATCACACCTAATGCTCCCCTTTTATGAGAAATGTTTTGTAAAGATCCTTCTGTTACCCTGAGGGAAAATCCATTAAGTAGGGGCTAGAGAGATGACTCAGCAGTAAAGAGCAGTGACTGCTCTTCTAGAGGATTCAAGCTCTGTTCCCACAACCATATAGGTTACTCACAGCCAGCTGCCTAAAACTCTGGCTCCAACTGATCTAATGTTTTCTTCTGGCCTCAGAGAACACCAATACTCATGTAGTATACACACAGATAGACACACACACATGCATAAAGAAAACAAAAAATAAATATATTTTAAATATCTTAAATAGTACAACTTATGTAAACAAATACCTCTAAAGAGAATCAAGAAATATATTGTAATATTAGAGACAGGAAAAAACAGAATAAATTGTATTTGTAGATGTAAATGTGGTATTTTGAGTATATGGGAAGTCATGATGAAATAAGCCACTGCCAAACTCATTGACAGAACCCATTGTATTTGGCAACTTAAGTGCAATAGATACAGGGATGTTTTATTGATGGTTCAGTTCTAGTGTTTCCATGAGTAATAAGATTTTTCAGAATGGCAAGCAATTCCCCAAAACATTCTAAATTAAACCAAGTGTAAGCCCTCAATGCAGAAGTAGTGGCACTCCTGGAAAAACAACCCTTTGTGTTGGATTAAAGTAGGACCTAGCCTTTGGGTCTTTTTGAATATTGTAAAAGTCCAATGAGCTATCCACTGTGCAACAGAGACCTCTTGTGAATTATAATTCTATGCAGGATTTTACCCATGTGGGTGTCTATTAGGACATCCAGAAGTTGGAAAGTCTGTGAGACACTGCAGAACATATTGCATTGTTAGCCCTTGCCTTTTAAATACCTGTAGTACACTTGATAATATCTGACTACCCCACTATGTGTTCTGCATGACCCCTGGGAAGTGTATTACCATCATCTGAAACTCTGCCCTAGCCTTTTGCCTTTCTCTTTAGAGGGTTAATCAGGAAGTTGGGTCTACAGTAACATGAACAACATATCACGTTGGTACCTTCTTCAGGTGCCTTGAACACAGTTCATCCATCTGTTAGTTCTATGCATATACCCACGTCCACAGGCTCTTGGTTCTCTGGAGGACCTAACCCACCACCTTATTTCAAGCTAAATAAATATCCAGATTTCAGTGTACTCGGAGAATGTGTGACTTCTCAACACTACATCATCTTCTAACCAGTAACTCGATCTTTTTCCATATTTACCTGTTCCTAAATCTGTCACTCAGTTCTCAAGTGTGCCCATCTTAATCTCTGGTAGTTGTTGGTCTTATGAGCTGTTCTTCATGTCATTAATATCTTATGCTAATTGAAATATGGTATGGGACAGAGGCAGAAGCCAAGGTTTCTACAAGAGGAAGAAAGGAACCACATGTTACTGTGGAGGGAACATTGAGATGAATTCTCTGGGAGTAGGCTATGTCTATTCCCTGCCATGGGATATGATTCCCCATTATTAATGAAAGCTTTGGTGAAATGGGCTCTTGAGGCTCTGCTAGCCTCTGATTTGATGGATCTGGGCAAACCCATGAATCAGATGAGCCAACATAGGAACCAATAGATTTCTGTGAAAAGTGAATGGCTTCTTGGAATTCACTGGGATCAGCATCTACCTTGCAGAAAGCAGGAATTGGGGACTGCTGCGGTGTGTATCCGTTCAGCTCCACAATTCTAACTCATACAGAATGCATACTTGACAGAAGCAGCTGCCTCTGCAAATGACCCCTGTGGATAGAGGGAGCTGACAGGTTGACATGACCTAAATCCAGAATCCCAGAGACTCACTCCCTGCTTGTTGGTTTTGTTGTCCCTTCCCCAGCGGTCATTTCAGGATCCTGAAGAAAGCCTGGTCATTGCCTTGTACGACTACGAAACCAACGATCCTCAGGAGCTCGCCCTGCGGTGTAATGAAGAGTACTACCTGCTGGACAGCTCCGAGATCCACTGGTGGCGGGTTCAAGACAAGAATGGGTAAGGCAAGCAGTGTGTGGCTACTGTGGGAACAAAATAACTATGGGAAGGAATGTCCCATCTCCTTCTGCTGTCCTGAGGCTGAGCAGGGATGCTTCCACTGACACACCTACTCTCTGTACCTCACCTTAAGCCACTGTTCTCAACTTGTCTAAATACCCCTGTATTTTCCATTCACTCTGTTATGTTCTTGAATTTTTAAATACATTTTAAATATATCACAGTGAGATATAAGTGGAAAGAAAAGGCATGTAAAGATGATCCAGGGCAGCGGTCATGTTAGAAGGTCTCAGATGGCACCGAGACTCTGTTATGAGAGCAGTCATTAAATAATGTATGGACAAAGTTCTGCAAATACTAACGACCTACTGTAGGGGTTGGATGAAAAACATCTCAAGAGTCCTTGTCTAATATGCAACAATTACTATGACCAATATTCTAATATACTAATACCAAGTTGTAATATTATGAAGTACCGTGTATACCATGTGTGTGCATTGGGTCTGGAGTTACAGGTGGTTATAAACCACCATGTTGGTGCTTATAGGAGTCAAACCCAGGTCCTCTGCAAGAGCAACAAGTGCTCTTAACTACTGAGACATTTCTGCAGCCCCTTCTGTGTTATTTTAAACAAAGTTTGAGTGAAGACCAGACATTGTTTATGTAGCATGACAGTCTTTTAGGTACATATATATATATATATATATATAT
>NW_022196911.1:41468788-41485535 GCF_008632895.1 Mastomys coucha | reverse complement strand
ATATATATATATATATATATATATATGCACATATATCCCAATTCTAACGAGGGAAAGGTTGAGTTATAGTAAGTCATAGTATATAATAGTTTAATTTTATCAAATTTACATACCCCCAACAGGATTATAGAAAAGCCAACACCGGCTATTATTAAGCTTCGAGAACATAGAAGAAAGAAGTTTTTCTGTACATTGACAGAATCTGGAGACATATTTACATGTAATCAAGCTTATATCACTTATTTTACCGGTTAAAACTGGAAGCCAAGAAAGATGAAGGGACTCTATCAGCTTTCTGGTGCTGTGGGGTGAATACAGACCATCTTCAAGATCCACAAAGCTATCTCAATGTAAAAAGTACTGAGAATGTAGATTAATTTTGCCATGTTGTTTCATTTCTCTATTATTAATTTCAATGCCAACGTAGTACTTCACCTTGGCATCCAGCCTGACCTTGACCTTTATTTTTAATCTTATACAGGGCCTCAAACTGTACCTCAGGCTGGCCTGGAACTCACTGTGTAACCCAGGCTGGCCTGGAACTCACAGCTATCTTCCTGCTTCAGCCTCCTCAGGACTAAGGTCACAGGCATAGGGCCGTCTGCTCAGCTTGACCTTACCCTTTTTCTCCTGGTTCTTTATCCGAAGATACTCAATTAGGGAGATTTTAAATTTAAACATGTATATAGCACCAACTGAGAACAGTTTTAAAGACCTGTGGTTGGAAAGTTGGGTTTTTATATCTTAATTATTTTGATTTCCTTACTGGAAGATGATGGCATAAAGTGGAAAATTGCTGATTATCACAAAAATTAATTATAGAAAATACAATTTGAAAGGTATTTTTTTTCCAGTAGAGGACATTTCACATTGAGAGCAGGCAGCAAGCAGAGCCTTGTAAGTAAAATAATCATGTGTTATTTATTATCTTTTATATTTTTGGTGGTGCGTGTTGCTTTCAGCCAAGCATATACCTTTGTTACTTTTATCAGCAATCTTATTTTAATTTCTTATGTCTTAGCACAAATGTCAAATACTGAGGCTTCCCATTCTTAAGTGACATCTGTGGCTTAAATCTATTAAATGAAGATATGAAAATTACTCCTCTGGTAATCAATACCTGTTTTCCTTTTTACAGGCATGAAGGATATGCACCCAGCAGTTACCTGGTGGAAAAATCTCCAAATAACCTTGAAACCTATGAGTAAGATATCATACTTTTTTGACTCACTTATTTGGGTATTGGTTGGGTTGGTTGGTTGGTTGGTTGGTTGGTTGGTTGGTTGGTAGGATGGTTGATTGGTTGGTTAGTTGGTTGGTTGGTTGGTTGGTAGGTCGGACAGTTGGTTGGTTGGTTTATTGAGACAGGGTCTTATTGGGTTAGCCTTGGCTGGTCTAGAATTTACTATGGAGAACAAGCTGGCCTAAAGTTTAGAGACTGTCCTGTCTCTGCCTCCTTAGTCTGCAGATAAAGGCATGTGCCACCATACCTGTTACGATTAGGTTTTTAGAACAACAGTTCTAAGGTTTTCTTCCTAGATCAAGCATAAGTTATTGGTTGACCATAAAAGTGTCCAATGGTTCCCTTTTTTGGCCTGCTTTCTTTTCTTCTAGTCTCTGATCACTAAAACAGAAAGGATTGAGCTCAAATAAGAGAAAAGTGAGTGTTTTTAGTGTATACCTTCTCCTTTTATAATGGAATGGTTCTTTGGGACCTAGAAAAGAGTCTGTAGAAGAGATCCCAAGAATCCCAAGTTTGGTGTCATTTGAGAAAGAAAATCCCTATTAATATTAGATAATTCATCAACCAACTTAAAACATGGTTAAAAACAGTATTGCCAATGTCAGAACAACATTCAAAGCCACAGATACTCAGTTTCTGCTTAGTCTATTCTAAGTGTTTATTACAAAGCTCTAACTTAGAAAAAAAGAGTTTATAGGTTCCATTTTAGTAGAAACATCAAATTTTGGTTAGATAAAATTTGAAAATGCATACAAAGTATCCACCTAGCTTGGAGGCTGGAAGGTCTACACCTTATATTTAGCTCTTGTTTCTGAACAGTATTCCCCACTAAAGAGAACTGTGACTTCTGGAAGCAGTGGAAAATGCAGACTCTAGGGTTGAGGCAAGGGAAAAACAGGATGAACTTGGAATATCTTCTTGCACTAAAAAGTAAAGAACTAATTTTTTTTGAAATTTTGTTTCAGTGACTTAATTATGTCAAACAGTCACAGAAGTGAGGTGTTTCTTTTAAAAAAAAAATCTCCAACTGACCAGATTAAAACAGTTGAGTATCAAAATAAAGAAGGATAGTAGTAGACTATAACTCATTGAACAAAAGAATAATACATAATAACTAGATTGATAGGTAAGCAAACAAGACAAAGTTCTTTCTTAGGAGAGTACCAAGGAATGGAGGTGGAAGGCCGACAAAGCTTGAAGACCAGCATTTGTAGTTCAGAGTGTCAGTTCTGGCAAAGTCAATGAATGTTGCAACCAGGGGATGAGTTATCATAATGGCAGTATATTTATAGGATCAAAGGTATTCCTTCGTAAATCAATTGTAACTACAAAATGGAACTAACTAGTAGACTCCACTTATGATCAACACTCATATCAATATGGCTCCAAAATATTGCCCATTATCCCTGCTCCAAAACATGATCACAAGAATACAGTAACAAGTTCCCACTAAGAAATACTTCTATAAAATATTTTTATTCTTCAAAAGCAATTAAGTATGATGAAAGCTACAAAGGGCTGAGAAATTGGACCCTGTTAAAGTAAACAAAGGAATATAGTAAGTAAATGTACAAGTAATCCTGGATTGTATTTATAACCATAAAAAAAAATGTTTTGTTAAAAAAAAATGTTTTGTTACCAACATAGTATGTGGGAAAGTAATACAACTTTGATAAGGTCTGCAAGTAGACAATATATAGACATATAGATATTAAAATTTTTGGAAACAGACCATGGAGTACTTAGGAGTAAAAGTCTGCTCTCAAGTAATACAGGGAAAATAGACCAGGGCTGATGAGATGGCTCAGTGGGTAAAGTGCTTTTTCACTGATGGTGTCCTGAGTTTGAGTCCCAAGTGTGCGTAAAGATGAAAGGAGAGAACTAACTCCACAAAGTTGTCCTCTGACCTCCACACTCATACACCATGGCAAGTGTGCAACACACACACACACACACACACACCCCATATACACACAATAATAAATAAATACGATGATTAAATATGCCCAACCATATGTCTAAATTATCTACAGAGAGTAGTAAATATGCAAGCATTCAGCCGTTGACTGGGTCATCTAGGTAAAGGGTCAGTAGGAGGTCTTTTATATTGTTTTATAACTTTTCTGTAAGTTTGAAATTTTTCAAGCATTATTGTTGTTGTGCACACAAGAGTATGTTTGTGTGTGCCATGAAGGATATGTGGAGGTCAGAGAACAAGTTTCTGGAGTTGGTTCTCTTCTTCTACCTCTATGATCCAGGGATTGAACTTATGCTGTCTCAGCAATTGCTTTTACTAGCTGAGCTGTCCTGCTTGCCTTGAAATGCAGAGTTGTGGAGCCTAGTCCCAGTGGGTACATCCACAAAACCTAAGGCTCAGGGTACATTGTAAGAGATGAGGCAGAAAGACTGTACAAGCCAGAATAGTTGGGAGTTTACTGTGAGACTGAATCTCCTAGTATTGTCAGAAGCTACACCCATAAAGTCTCACCAACACGACAGCTCAACCAAGAGTGGAACAAGAATGACACCAGTGAACATGCCAAACTGGATGGAGAGATGCCCACAAGGCCTCAACCCTACACAAAGAACTAGGAGCAATTGAAGGAAGAGCACACTGATTGGTTGTCCAGTGCCAGATGTCAACCCTGACAACATACACACAGCACTCTACACACTGAAGAGGGTTTAGTTGGGATGAGGTACAATAACATTAGTGAAAAAAAGAGGCTTCAGATTTGAAGGAGCTCAGGGAGGGTATATGGAGGGGTTTGGATGGAGGAGAGGGGAGAAAGATTTTAATTAAATTATAATCTCAAAAATTAAAAGTGGGAGAGGGGAGAGAGGGAGGAAGGGAGAGGGGACAGAGAGGAGAAGAAGAAGAAGGAGGAGGAGGAGGAGGAGGAGGAGGAGGAGGAGGAGGAGGAGGAGGAGGGAGGGAGGGAAGAAGGAAGGAAGGAAGGAAGGAAGGAAGGAAGGAAGGAAGGAAGGAAGGGAGGGAGGGAAGGAAGAAGGAAGAGAAGATAACTAACTGCGAGCCTGGGAACAAGCTAGTAGGCAGCATTCCTCCATGGTTTCTGCTTCAAGCTCCTCCCTTGAGGTCCTGCCTTGGCTTCCCTTGATGATGGACTATAACCTAAAGACAAAATAAACCCTCCCACAAAACTAAAAATAATTAGTACTCATTAAATATAAAGCACCAGAGAAGAAAGATACGAGATAACCAGAACCTCTGCTAACCCATTAGGACTCGATGGCCAATGTTATGGTTTCTGCAATCTGAATAGATGCCAGGAACTGAGTGCTATCGTTTTCCTTAATAGTGTCTTTCAACGTTTTGATCAAATATGTGTGAATAACCCTTCCCAGAGCTGAGAGATGATTCATCCCTTCCAAGAATGTTTGTACTGAGATGAAACATAGATGAGAGATACTTAGCTGAAATAATTGTCTTATAGTCACTGCCTTTGAAGGAAAAAAAAAAGTGGTTGTGTATTTCAAACAAAGGCTTGGCTGAATAGCTGTGTTTGTCTTGGCCTTTAATCAAAATCCCTTTGTTTATGATTCAAGAAGCAAATTTGAGGCCTCAATAAAATAAATCAGTAGGCAATTGATGGACCCCTGAAGGCAAGTAAAACTGTATATCCCTTACCTAAAGGAATCTTAAATCATTCTCATAATAAAAACCATATGGTCTGTGAACCAGTTTGTACCATGCACCACCAGCTTGCATTTCCTGGGTTGTTGAATCCCAGCTAGAAGAATGATATAACAAGATGATATAACATAATATTAAATAACATTATGATATTTAATATATAGCTAATTATAGGAAAGCTATCCATACTTTTTATTCTTTAACTCAATTTTGACAACTTTAAGGTGAGTTTTGCATAAGAACTCAAAAACCTACCACCTGCTAAGATATCATGGGTTGATGAGATTCAGATGTTCTGCCTTAGCCTAGAGGCAGAACCTTTAACAAGTTCCAACAACCTACTAATCCCTGGGGCGGGTTCCATGACCTATGGTGTATCCTGAAACTGCAGGTAGTTCAGAACTTAGTACGTACTATGCTTTTTCCTCTATGTACAGCCTATGGGAGAGCTTACCTTAAATTAGATCCATTTAGAGATTAACACTAATGGCTAAATAGATGAAATAGAAGTGATAACAATATATTACTATAAAACTGCTATCATAACTACTCTTACATAGAGTAAGGGTCACTTGAACACAAACACAGCAATACTGTGGCACTGTATCCGGTGACCCACACAGCAACCAAGTGACTAATAAGTAGGTATTGCATGTAAGTGGATTGGCTGTTTCAAAGGTGACTTATACCCTAGACGATTGTCATGAGATTTCATCATGCTACTCAGAACTTAGAATTGATAATTTCTAGAGTTGTCCATTTTGTATTTTCTGAGACCATGAGTTAGTTGACTGTGGGCAACTGAAATCACAAAACAGCAAAACTGCAGAAGAGAAGCCACTGTAATCACCCTCTGTGAGCTTTGATCCCTCCCCAAGTAAAGGAAGAATCAGAGGAGACAGAGGCAAGCAAAACACTGCACGGCAGACGTTTCTCCACTCCCTTGTGCACGGAACTCAAGCAGACCTCAGTCAGTGTGACACTATTGTCTGCTGAACCCAGACCTGATTCACACTTTGGAGCTCAGCTCTAGCGACCCATATGCATTGCTTGGATCTTGGATGGAATGAAGCACACTTGCTGGCCATCTGGGAGCCCATGGAGGTATACAGTCTGCTCTGCCAGAGTGTTTTAAAAGCTCAACGGAATCCCCTGGTTCTCTTCTTCTTGGATGCTCTCAAGCAGCCAAACAAGTTTTGTAGACACCATTTCTTCCCACCTAGAGCCTCTCCTGCCTTTATTAAGCTCCAAAAATAAATTGTGGACTGATGATCATTCTCCTTTTATTGTAAGCTTTCTGGCCCAGAAATAAGATCCTGTAGGCTTCATTTACCAGGAAGTATCGTATTATGTCAGCTTTCACACTTCTAGAGAATTATTATCCAAATGCTAGAGAACTCTGAAAGTTACTGGGCTGAGGCTTTTATTCATGTTTCAGCTTTTATGTATCATATATGGTAGCACATGTTCAATTGGATACTTTAAACCACCATTAATGGCTGGAATGAGAAAGGATGGACAAGTAAGGGGCTGAAGGAGAGATGTGCTGAGTCCGCACATCCTACCCCGTGGGCTACTGATCGTCCTGCACATATACACATGACGGGCAGTGAAGAGCTTGCATGGCCCTTTCCTGCCTTTCTTGCTCTTAGCCCTGGGCGAGTCCCTTCTCCCCCCCCCCCCGCCCCCACTGCACTTTCTCTTACCTAAGTGATTAGGATAGTCAAGATGTGTCTCCACATAGTAACAACATTCAAAAACTTTGTTCTTAAAAATGATTCATTCCTGTTTTGCCATTTATTAATTATACTCATCAATCACAAAAGCTTTGCAAAAAAGTCTGGGAGCCCAATCTTAAGAAGAAAATACGACAACTGTTTTCAAAGGATATTTGCTAAACTTGCAAATTAGTATTAACATTTTTTGTTTTGTTTTGTTTTTTTCTGGCCACCTGTCACCCTCCTACCTACAGCCACCCACTGGCATATGAAATAGGGGAGGTGAATGTTTTCCACAACACTATCATGGAAAATTTCCAACTCGCACAAAAGTAGAGGGCATAGCACAAAGAAAGCCCTGAAACTCAGCTTCAGCCACTACCAGTCTGATGCCAACTCTTGCTTCATTCTCTTTCTTCTCCAGATAAACACCTTACTTCCTGGAAACGGTCATGGCTTTCCTTTTGAGTTTGAAGGCACTGATAGAAACAGAAAGCAAACACATGACTTTTGAGCCTCATCTTTTATAAGTAAGCGAGGACGTTTTCAGACTGTGACCCATGGCTTGTTTTTGGCTTTCAGGTGGTACAATAAAAGCATCAGCCGAGACAAAGCTGAAAAACTCCTTTTGGACACAGTGAGTATCTGCATCCTGACTAAAAAGGAATTGTATGGTTTCCAGCCATGTTATGGTTATGCTGGTGCGGTGGATTTCCTGCGTTGGCTTAACAATGGCTTTCATGTCTGAGGACAGGTATTCTAAGGATTATTGGGGCTATACAGCACAGGAAAGGAGGCCTGGGAAGTGCTAGGCCTGGGTGCTAACATTGGCTGCGGTCATGACCTTGACTTCAGGGCAGCTCTACTTTTCCTTGTTTCTGCTACTCAGGAATGGATTCTACCTAACAGGCCTGTAGTTTAAGTGGATTGTTCACCTACAGTTTCTTCTCTGAAGCCTTTGCAGTCTAGTAGAGAGACTGACCTCACCCCAGGATCTTAGAGTTAGGGGAAAGAGGGATGAGCTGAAAGGAAGCATGATTTGATGGGATGGGTACCCCTGTCCAGGCCTCTGTTCTGCCATCAATTTAGTGGGTGACTGCAGGGATTTCTCTTCTGCCTTTTGGGTCCACATTTGTCATCGAGGACAAGCTGAACATCCATATACCAAGACTCACTGAATAGTTACAAGTGAGTGGAAGGGAGGCCAGGATCAAAGGCGTAGGAAAGTGTACCCATAGAGGGAGGAACTGAGCTGAGTCCTTCTTGAATGTTCTTGTCTCCTTGGTTCTAGGCAATTAATCATCCCCCGTGGTTCCCAGTAGACTCTTATCTGAGGTGCTACAGGTGTTTAAAATGCAGATTCTCAGGGGCCTGTGACACGGCTTAGTGGGTTTAAGATTGTGCCATCAAGCCTGACAACCTGAGTTCAATACCCAGGACCTGCAGGGTGGAGGGAGAGACCTGATGCGGACAGTTGTCCTCTGATCTCAGCATGCCTACCATGGTGCATACATCCTGCCCACACACACATAAAATAGATAAATGTAACAAAAATTCTAGATTCTAAGATTCTAAGATTCCATGGCAGATCTGTAGAAACAGGACCTCCAAAAATAACCTAAATTTTGTTTTCTCTCCCCCTACCCATTTGTTTGGTTTGGTTTTTCAAGACAGGGTTTCTCGGTATAGCCCTGGCTGTCCAGGTACTCATTCTCTAGACCAGGCTGGCCTCAAACTCAGAAATCTGCCTGCCTCTACCTCCTAAGCACTTGGATTAAAGGCATACTCCACCATCACCTGGCTCCATATTTTCATGAACCAGATTTAGGACACAAATGTAGCCACCTCCTCTCATTCCTCAGCCTGTGTTGCTGGAAAACAGTAAAACTTGATAAGAACTAAGTACAAAGAACACAGAACAAGGACCCTGAATTATGCTGTGTTTAAATAAGGATATTTTCCTTACATTCCATCACATCTGTAATAAAGTCAGTATAGAACTTCAAACAGCTCACATCAGTGGCAAACTCTTGCTGCTGAGAAGTTCTTTTGAAGTGTTTAACTGTATTTTGCTTTCTCGGGCTATTGAGACATTCTTTCTTGCTAATATTATGGACTCACTTACCAAATACGCTCTTCCTTCTTAGGTAAGTCTAAAGGCTAACTTCAGAGGGGCCCACTAAGCTTTAGTCTGGGTTCTGGACAGCAAGAATGGGATGAGGGTTTCTTTCTATTTTTTACGTACTCGCTATCTGACTCTATTGAGTGTTGCTTCTCTGGTGTACTCCGAGCTTTGTTGTCTCACAAGTATATGCCCCTTAAGAGGTAGGTTATATTCATTCCTCTGTTATTAATTAAACCTTCTAGGTCACAGACTATGTATGTGTATATGATTTGTATATGTGTGTATGTGTATATTTCTATGTTTTACTTTGTCCCTATTAAGTAAGCTTAGATTTGACTGTATCTAACACGAAACACTTACTCGACAACTACTTGTTCTATGAATGAGTTCACCAAATGCTTACTGTGTTTTTAAGTTATCGTGGCTGGGCTGGTCATGAGTATCTGTGGGGAAACTTTAAAAGCACAAACTCCAGCCTACACATAGGACCCCATGGCTAAGCATGCTTACTGCCCTTGTAGAGAACCAAGGTTCAGTTTCCAGCACATAAATGATAGGTCACAGGGAATCCACTTCCCTCTTCTGGCCTCTGCAGGCTCCTGTATGTAAACGCATGAAAGAGCATGCACATAAACATTAAAAATCGAAAACAACAGTCCTTCCCTACAGCGAACTCCTGGACTCCAGGCCTATCCAATCAGAGCCTCTCCTGGGGGCACTGAAGTGATTATGTGACTTAAATTAGCTTAGATACATGAGGAAATCTCTGACATGCTCTGTCTGTTCTTCAACTGACACCTCCTTTAATAATCCAGTCCTCTGCCTAGCCATGAGATGTGATTTTTTGTGTGTGTGTTTGAACATTAAGACTAAATGTCATGTTTCCAGTGGTTCTGTCTGCACTCTGTCTTCCATCTCAGGTCTTTCCCCTCAGCCTCAGCCCCTCTAGAGAGGGGGTCAATCCCTGTGAGCAGGTATTCTGCAACTATCTTCATGGATGCAGTAGCATCTTACACTTTGGGTGACCTATGCTTTAGACAGGAGCCTAACCTAGGTTTATTATACTTCTGTGACTCCAAGATGTCATAAAAGATGCAATGTTGTCTTAAAAATGGGCTTGTTTTGAGAGAGGAGCACCACCCCACCCTGCCCCCAATGGAAGACATATGTCAGAGCATGACAAGACCACAAAGCATCAACCCATCTTTGAATAACATACCTTTGTTGTAAGATTCCCCTCTACAAAGTCAGCTTCAAATCCTCTATACAGAAAGATGCACACACTGAAACTTGTCTCAGATGAAGGCAAACAATATAATTCATGCTTCCACCAGATGCTAGCCCACAGCATGTGATAATACTGAGAACTAATAATAACCCTAATAGTCAGTGTCCTGGGATCGTAGTCCAGGAACTGTTCTGTGCATATTGTTCAAGTCTACCAATAGCCTTACAGAGTTCATTTTGCAGATGAAGAAATTGGCACATATACTTTTAATCAGGAAACATCAGGAATTAACAATACTACAAGCTGTTGCAGCTAGAATTCCCTTGAAAGACCACCTCATCAGTCTCCTTTGTATTAAAGGCTGATAAGCTGGGGCCACCTTCAGCAAGTGGATCAGTGGTGTGGCCTCACCACACTAGGGATATGTCTGCAAATAGAGAGCATAGGGAAGTGCATGAGTTATTCTTTTCCCCCATCCTTCCAGGGTTATACACATACTTCACCTCCTAACATAATCTTTTTGCTCATTGCTTCTTTATTTCTTTCTAAATGAAGCAATAAAAATCCCTCTGAGATGTTGACTGTGTTGAGAGGGAGGCAAAGCCCCATCTGGCAACACTATTCAAGTCAGTGCCCCTGCAACACACTTCAGGGGCTGTGCCCCTGTGGCTCCCTCTCAGCTCCTTGCAGGAAGTATGTGGTAAGCCCCAAATGAGAGCCCATGTTGCTTTCACCAAATGTCACCCACCATAACTACAGTGGAGAGAGAGTGTTAGGGGAGGTTGGGCCTCAATTAATTTGCACACCTGACCGATGACCTTACCCTTCATCACCTGGTATTTATAGAGTACTTACAGTCGAGGACTGCTATAATCAAAACTTGTTTACAGGAAAACAACAACTTCTTTGAAACAGTAACACCAAAACAAACAGCAGATATCATTAGTGAGATAAAAGAGATGTTTATGCTCCTTTCTTCAGACAGTTGGTGAGCTTCTGGTCTTTCTGGTCTGTTTCTTCCTTTAGAGTAAATGACATATCCAGATAAAATCTGCCTCTGCCTGAGGGCTAACCCATCACATTCCAACCAGCCAAGAGCCAAAGCTGCATAATTTGGGAAATGGTAAAAAACTGCGGATAATGCCTGGTGAGCAAAGCCATCAAAGTCTCTACTCCCAGCAGCCTAAAGGTGGCTGTCAGCTGATGAGTGGAAAACAAGTGTGGTCTGTCCCTAAAGAGGAATGTTACTAAGCCACAAGTAGGAGTGGAGTCTTGACACCTGTTACCACCTAGGAGGTCCTTGGAAACAATATTATAAATGAAAGACCCACTCACAGAAAACCACATGTGATTCCATTTACAAAAAAAGTCTACATAAAATGTCTTAAATTGGCAAATCTATTTTCAGAATGCTTATTAGAATGAATATTAGCATGCTCAATCTCTCTCTCTCTCTCTCTCTCTCTCTCTCTCTCTGTGTGTGTGTGTGTGTGTGTGTGTGTGTGTGTGTGTGTGTATGTGTATTTATGCAAAAACTCTCCTTTGGGACTGATGGATGGAGGGGCTTCTGTTATTCTACACTGTAGATATTTTCCCTGTGTATATAAACCGTATGACTTCCATATAAGGTTCCTGTCTAATTGTGACCTTCACTTATGACCTTCACAATGTCTAATTTAAGTAAGTAATGATTAACAAGCTCTACAGATGTTTACAACTGGTAAGAGAAGAACCAGGTATTTGGTTCTTAAAAGAGTTGAAATTTTGCAGTTCCCATTAGGACTGCATGAACTGGCATGCCCATTTGCTTATGCTGACTCCATCAGAGCAGGCAAAACTGCCAGCACTCCCTTCTACCTACCCCCTCTATCTCTGTCTCTATCTCTCTGCGTCTCCCTGTGTGTGTGTTTCTCTCAACTAGTAGCATCTTACTGTTTCTCAATATGCCTTTCAATAAAATCAGCTTTGTGAGCAGGGCTTGAGAAATCAAACCCCATCCAGGAACTGAAGGAGCTTTCAGAATAAGTTTTGTGCTCTGAGGTATAGAAGAGGCTGGAGCATTGTGGAGCAGGAAAATGAATTTGCTTAGGTGCTGAAGTTCAAACTCCAACCCTACTGCTCACTATCTGCAGACCCATGAGAAATCCACATAATCCCTCCCACACACACTTGCTGACCTTGTTGTCAAAGAGGATAATGGTATCCAGACTCCAACACTGAGGGATGGGAAATGTCTGTAGAGTCCAGTGCCTGGTGAACTGTAAGGGAAAGGGCTCGTGTCTGTCTGTCTGTGAGTAGGACTGCACATGAACAACTGTCACATGTGTAATTGAAATGGTGGCTGTCACTACTGAAAGTCTGCTCTGGGCCACTCAGTGCTTCCCCCTTCCTAAAGCAAGAAAGTGGATTTAGGTACCGGAGTCTGGTTTTCAGATCACTAACCTTTCACTCTTTCTACCCAATCCAGGGTAAAGAAGGAGCATTCATGGTCAGAGATTCCAGGACACCTGGGACATACACTGTCTCTGTCTTCACCAAGGCTATCATAAGGTATGCCACTCACTTGGCACAGAGCAATGAGGACAGCTGCTTTTGTGTGACAATGTAGGCACAGCAAGATCCACCCATCCACCATGCAGAGCCTCACTATCAGTGGTGTGGCTTCCACCAATGCCCCTGTAAAGTCAAAGCCCCAAGTTCAAGGACAGAACTAGAGAGATTTAATAAGAGACAGAACTGGGTAGATACAGATCCTCTTCTTGGCTTTGGCAAGGCCTTGATAGCAGAGCTCTGAGGCCATCACATACTTGCTTCTGTATTTGGTGAGCATATCCAGTAATGTATAGAGTAGAAGAAAGTATATTCATCTACAACTAGAAATAGACAAATGCCAGTTCTTGATGTGCTAAAAATAAAACCTGTCTACCATATTGAGAGTCCTGTGTGCCAGAGACTCCTGAGCATGTGTGTGTGTGTGTGTGTTTATATCCAGATTCCATGTATGAGAGAAGGAATTCAATATGAGTATTTCTAAGTCTGGATTATTTTCTTTAACACACTGATCTTCAGTTCCATACATTTACTTGTGAATACCCTAATTATTCTTCACAGCTAAATAAAATTACAGTGTATCTATGGACTGCCATGTCTTTATCCATCCCTCTGTTCAGGGGATAGTGCAGCCATAAACGTACATGGTCAAAAATCCCTGGGCTGTTCTGGCTCCGAGCCCTTCTGGTACACACCCATGAGTGGTGAGCTGGAATCACGTGGTAGTTCTAGCTTTAGTTTTTGAGAAACCTCCATACTAAGTTACACTAGTTTGCATTCCCACCAGCAGGGAATTCTCCCCATGTACATGTGTGCACACACACACACACACACACACACACACACACACACACACACCAGCATTTGTCGTCAAGTTACTTGATGACAGCCATTCAGTCTGGGGTGGATGGAGGGTCCCCAGTGCAGTTTTCCTTTGCACTCATAGCACATACAGTGCTGCTCCCACATCTCGTGGCTGTGGCATTACCAACACCAACACATCTTAGCACTCTTGCCACTTACATCCAGGTACAGTCTCAGAGTGCTTCTTCAAACAACACCAACACCAGGGCCAACATGCCGAAACTGTTACACACACTGAAACACTGCATGCCTACCCTCCCGGCGAGAGCTTCCAGACCATGACAATGAGAATCTGATGCCAATAGATGTCTTGAGGTATCACTACTGCTTCCTGGTAATGACTGTGTGTGTTCATTTGTTTCAAGTGAGAACCCCTGTATAAAACATTATCACATCAAAGAAACAAATGACAGCCCCAAGCGGTACTACGTGGCGGAGAAGTATGTGTTTGACTCCATCCCTCTCCTCATCCAGTATCACCAGTACAATGGAGGAGGTAAGTTCTAGGGGACCAAGCCAGAAGAGGATCCCCATGAGGAGACTTGGGAAGAAATGGCAGAGTCCCACTGGGTTCTTCATGCATCACCAACTGGCCATAAATAGTAACTCAAGATACAAACAAAAACAAAGAAAAAACTTCCAAATGCCTAGGATCCCCCTACCTACCACGGAAACACTTGCTCTGAGGTCATCACGTCACTATCACCCTATGCTTAAGGCTCCTCTCAAGGGCTCTGTGGAAGCTGTGGTGGGGCTTTGGGATTTGGGAGTACTATTTCACATCCCATTCTTTTCCTGGTGACTTAACCTAGACAGTTGCCATGGCAAAGCCCTAACCACAGCCTTTGGATTTTCAATCAACCTAGGTTTGGTGACTCGACTCCGGTATCCAGTTTGCTCCTGGAGACAGAAGGCCCCTGTCACAGCAGGGCTAAGATACGGTAAGCAGAGGGTGCTAGACATTGAACTAAAACTCACACATCTAAATGTCTAGGTCAAATTCTAAGAGGATTCGCTATTAGCTTTAACTGCTCTTCAAATGTCAGATGGAGAGATGGCAGGAGAGTGATCACTTGTACTTGTGTAAGAAATGTGTATGTCCAGACACATTTAGTAAGGCCAAAGCAATGCCCTTTAGCTTCAAGTGAGGCATTCATTGAGCACTGCTTTATACAGAGCACTCTACTAAATGCTGTTGGAAAACGTCAGAAAACACTCCCTTAGCACTGTATGCTATCTACCTTTGGAACTTGTGTTATAAACTAATGTGTTGGGTCTGGGTCTTCTACAAGGGTTACAAGCTGTCATCATTCATAAGTGTTTAGATAGAATAAAGTGAAGTTTTTGAGATCTAGGACTTTAACTCAGAGACAGAATATTAGGGCCTACTGTGAAGTCTGTCCTCCTTTCTTGACTGTCTACTAGAACCTAAGGCCTCTCAGTTCACATCCCTTCGTCAAACTGTGCTGTTTCAAGGGGAAACGAATCTAATCTTTATGCTGTATCCATTGGTGGTTCTCAAACTTCAGTGTGCATCAAATCTTCCCAAACACTTATCAAAAAAACAAAAGAAAATGCTGGTCCCAGAACATTCCCTGCTGCTTACCAAAACACTCCCGGAGAGCGTGGCCTTGGATTCCACCTTATAAACAAGCAGCCTGCTAGCTTTGACCTAGGTGGGCAGGGAAATACTTGGAAAAACGCTGCCACATACTGTTCATATCCAGCCACCAGTACCCGTGACATACAGTGGATATTCACATGCTGTTTGCCCTTGAGTCTATACCTCAGCCTGATAGGCATGTGGCTCTACCATGTGCCAGGTAAGCATAATACATCATTATCCTCCTTATGAAAGCAAGGCTTCCCTACTAATTGTTGAACCCTGGAGTGTCCCACTGGATGGAACCACAGAGATTATCTGGTCAGCCCACTTACTTTGTCAGTGGGAAAATTGAGGCTTAACTCCTCTTATTTGTTTATTAAACACTTATCAAGAGCCTGCTCCCAGGCTAGAGAAATGGCAGGAAAGTTCACAGTGCTTACTGCTCTCCCAGAGGAGCCAAGTTCCTTTCCCAGCCCCAAGATTCACTTATAACTCACTCCAGGCCCACAGCCAATTATAACTCCACTCCAGGAGACCCACTACTGTCTTCTGACCTCTGCCAGTACCTGCATTCATGTGCATTACACTCACACAGATAGATACACATACCCATAAATAAAAATAAAAACTGCCAGAAACTGTTCACTTGTGCCTCTGTGCAAGTCCTCCGTAAGCCCACATCTTCAGGCTCCATTCTTGTCAAAGCCTGGCACAGTGCTGTGAGCACAGAGGGCCTCTAAATGAATCCGTGAACAAGTGTGAAATGCGAAGAAAAGTTCCTCTGCCATAATGGCCATAAAATTATAGGCCTGGTATTTGCAAATCTCTGTGTACTCAAGAGACTTAAGTTTGAGACCAGTCTGGGCTAGATGGTGAGTCTGTCTCAAGAGAAAAAAACAATTATAATAAAAACCTTTCAATCAGATGCAGCTAAAAAATAAAAATGGTGGGACCCTGTAATGATCCTCTCAGTTACCTTCTTTATCACACTTAGCACCATGGTCCTTTTCTCTCCTTACTCTCTCCACCTGCATCACGACAATTTCAAAGCCATATCCTATGTTACGGTAACTACCTATGACACTCTAAGCCATCTTTAATAGGCTAGATAAGACTTATATGTTTCTGAGATTCATATCTTATGAATTGCACTCTCTAAAAGCATTCCCTCTTCCTCTGTTCCAGGGAAGTGGGTGATCCAACCCTCAGAGTTAACGTTCGTGCAGGAGATTGGCAGCGGGCAGTTTGGACTGGTGCATCTTGGCTACTGGCTCAACAAGGACAAGGTGGCCATCAAGACCATTCAGGAAGGGGCCATGTCAGAAGAAGACTTTATTGAGGAGGCAGAAGTCATGATGTGAGTTAGAGCAAGGGTGTGCAGGCAAGCTGGGAAGGAGGGTCTGGGCCATATTTATAAAATTCCATCTGATGTATTGCCATGCCCCAGTAGTAGACTCCTGCTACACAAGAAGAAAGCAAAAAGAACCTTGTTAGGGCCGAGGAGACGGAGATGGCTCCGTTGGTGAAGTGCTTGTTGCACAACCACCAAGACCCAAGTTCAAATCTGCAGAAATCATGCTATTTAAAAAAAGGCTGAGCACGGAGGCATGTACTTGGTGTCCAGTGCTGGGGAGATGGAGACAGGCAGGTCCAGCCTAGCATGTTTGGCTAGTTCTAGGCCAGTGAGTTCCTATTAAAAAAGAAAGAGAGGGAGGAAGGAGGGAGGGAGGAAGGAGGGAGAGAGGGAAGGAGGGAGGG
>NW_022196911.1:41404713-41468741 GCF_008632895.1 Mastomys coucha | reverse complement strand
GGGAGGAGGGAGGGAGGGAGGGAGGGAAAGGAAAGGTAGAGGCCGGAGAAAAAGTGGTTAAGAGGATTTATAGCTCACAAGTGCAGTTCCAGGAGATCGCCACAGGCACACACTTAGTACACATACATACATGCAGCTATAAAAAGAAAACAAGGCCCTTGAAATCAGCATGAGCCCACACATGCTCACAAGCGCAGATGAACTCACAGAGATGGAGGCAGCATACACAGGACCTGCACAGGTAGCAGCAGCAGGTCTTCCGCACATGTATGATGACTTCCACTTTATGTTTTCATGGGAATCCTGGGTATGGACAGTTAAGTTAGGGTCTCTGATTCCTATCTTCTCTTGGCCTCTTTACTTTCTGTTTGTCTCTTGTCCAACTCCTATGTGTTTGTTTTTGTTTATCTTATGTTTTATCATTAATCCCTAGAAGCCTGTTCATTTTCTAATGAGAGACAGAAAGGGATGGATCCAGATGGGAGGGAAGGTAGAGAGGAATGGGGAGGAGTAGATGGGGGGGGAGGACCATAATCAGGATTTATGTGAGAAAAATAATCTCATTCTCAAAAAAAGAGAAAGAAATGAAACAGAAGAAAGGGTTGCTAATGCCTTGGGAATAACACCCATCACTGACCTGTGGCCTACACAAAGAGAGGAGTTGGTGGAGAGAGGGAGGGAGGGAAGGAGAAAGAGCGAAAGACAGGGTGGGGGGACTTCAGCATGATCTACAAGACCTGCTGTATGTCTGCTCTCTAGTCTCCTCTACTCCCATCTCTACTCTGGCCCACACTGGCCTCTGTCCATCTTCATTCACACCAGCTGACTCCCTGCTACACCCAGACCTTGGCTCCCATGACCCTCTTTGATTTGGACTTGGGGTTTGGTTCTGTTCTCACAACCTTGAGCTGGATGAAGTGACTCCCATCTACTTCAGTGCCATCATATACCCAGCACTTTTGGAATACTGAATAGGTTGTCTTGTCTCTTGCCTTTTTCTTCCAGGAAACTCTCTCACCCCAAACTGGTGCAGCTCTACGGGGTGTGCCTGGAGCAAGCCCCCATCTGCCTGGTGTTTGAGTTCATGGAGCACGGCTGCCTATCAGATTACCTCCGAAGTCAGCGGGGTCTCTTTGCTGCAGAGACCCTGCTGGGCATGTGCCTGGACGTGTGTGAGGGCATGGCCTACCTGGAAAAGGCGTGTGTCATCCACAGAGACCTGGTATGAGCAAGTGCAGAGGGCCAACACCTGCAAGTGCAGGACAAAAGAGCACCTATTCCACTGAAATGTATCTCTGCCAAGTCTTAGCAGCGCGCCCCACATGGCCTTCCATCCTCTCAGCCTCTTCCTGTTCCACCCACTTCAGGAGGTCCTGGTAGGGAAGTGAATGCTCAGATCTGAACCATTCCTCTAACCTGCGCCCTTAGAGTTTCAATCCACATTCTTCCAACGTGGAACTTACAACCACTCCTAATTGCCTTCTCTGTGCCTCAGTTTCCCCCTGTAAAAATGAAGGAGACGAGCCAGGGCAGTTTCACTTTGTAAAACATATTGTTTGCATATGTTAAGTGTCCGAAGCGATGGTTTCCTTACGACTTTTTTCTAAGTACGCTTTGATCGTATTCAAACTCTCCCGCATTGTCCCTTGTCCCTGATCTCACGAGCTCCCTTCCTCTTCCCAAACACTCTACCTGTATGCTTTAATCTAGATTTCATGTATGAGGGAAAAAAACACAACATTCTGTTTGTCCTTAAGGGTAGCTATTTCACTTAACCAGATGTCCCCAGTTCCATCCCAGCAAGTGACATCACTTCATTCTTCCTTGTGGCTGAGTACCCCTCCTCCCTCCCTCACCTATGTCTACACACACCGTGTGACTTTTTCTTAACCCTTCTCTCACTGATGGGCACTTGGGCTGAAGCACTGTCTTTCTACCAAAACTGCACCACATAATCTGAGAGGGAGCCTGGGACCCTGTAAGGGGTGGGGATCATGAATATTCATGTGAGTCCCCAGGTGAACATGGAAGTACTTTTCAGGGTGAGACCCACAGGTTCTCTTGTCTCCCAGGACTCTTCCAAGACTACCTAGTGGGGTACTGAGAGGGGCCAGGGACTCTCCCTATTTAGGATAACTTTAAGGGGATTGACTTTCATGTTAATCACTTTCATATTAATCACTGCAGGCAGCTCCAATGACATCAGTAATTCCAGTGAATTACTGGCTGGAAACACTGGATCTCTTCTAATAATTAGAAAATAAAGTCCTTATCCTGATGAAAGGGCTTGCACATTCAGCTAGCTCCCCAAATCTCCAACTAGCTCGGCAGACTGTTGGTGATGTCCAACATCTGTAAGGCTCTGCAGTGACTTTGTACAGCAACACAGAGAAACAGAGTCTAGTGAGGGGAGGCCCTTCCTTTCCTGGCTCTCCACCCAAGGCTTCTTTTCTCTTTTGCCTACCTCTCTACTGTAGGCCGCCAGAAACTGTTTGGTGGGAGAAAACCAGGTCATCAAGGTGTCCGATTTCGGGATGACAAGGTAATGTGGGGGGTGTGGTGTCGTCCCCTGTAAGGAAGGAGACTCGGCCCTGCACCATTCTGACCTCTTCCTCGCCTCTTCCCAGGTTTGTCCTTGATGATCAATATACCAGCTCCACAGGCACCAAATTCCCAGTGAAGTGGGCATCCCCAGAAGTGTTCTCCTTTAGTCGCTATAGCAGCAAGTCAGATGTGTGGTCATTTGGTAAGTGTCACCCTGAGCCCACCCCTGTGTGATCTGGAACGGTGGACCAGCTATTTCTTTCTCAAATGCAAACAAGTGTACTTCGTTCTGACGCCTGTGTAGAGAAAGAACCCACTGCAGGCCTGTGTCAGAACAGCCTGAAATGTTCAAATGGGTTCTTTTTGTTGCATTTATTTCTAGATGTCTTCAGAACAGCTACAAAATTAAAAATAATAGTGGGAAGGGAGTCTTGTGGTAGCTACTGTGATCTGGAAAGTTGGAGGAGTCAGGAGATTGGAATATGAAGCCTTTGAAAGCCAAACTGTGCTGTGTCCACCATTTCCATACTTAATCCTCTGTAAGCTTTTGTTACTCCACGATGGTTCACTGAGTGTCCGTTATACTCCAGCGCTGCTCAGGTGCTGAGGAGAAGGAGGCACAGAGCTCTTGAAGCTAGATGTTTGAGGAGAAGAGGCAGGTGATTGTCACACAAGATAGCAGATAAAAATGCAGTAGAGTTTGGGTCACTACGTGCTGTGGCTCAAATAAAGCTGCATTGGTACAGAGAGCGTTTAGGGCTGGGGAGGGTCTGTTTTACCTAGCATGCTCTGAAGCTTTTCTAGAAGTAACTCTTGAACAAATGTCTCCATTCAAATATTCATGAAGCTGTGTCTCTGACTGGAACTCGCAAGCGTGAAAACTCAACTACATCCAGAGAACAAGAGTTACTGAGTTAGAGGGAGAACAAAGGCATTTACAGTTGGTGGGAAGGAATGAATGAGTGAATGAATGAATGACACTAACATGTGGGAAAGGCTAAATAACTTGCTGGGTTTGATGTCAGCCTATCTCATAATTTCCGCACACTAACAGCGTGCATGAAAGTGTACCAAAAAAACCCTCTTCGATATGAAGACTATAGAGATGGCACTTTGGAGAGAAACTGCTGTCGGTTGACCTTGCCATGCCATACGAAAGGTCCATGAGCTCAAAGCTTGTTAATTATGAATCTTTCTGCTCTATTCCTTAGTTCAACACACACTCAACACACACAACACACACACACACTCAACACACACACACACACACACACACCCCTCCTGGCTTGGCTGTTACTCTGCTAACAGAGTAGGAGTTACTTGGAGGAATGAACTTGGAGGAAATTGTTCTGGTGCCATCCTTGCACAACTGTCCACAGGTATAGAGGAAGGCTAGGGCCAACGCATGGCCATCTCTCTGTGGGTCATAGAGCCATCGACACTGCCAAGGCAGGGCCCCCATGAAGATGTTTAGAGTGGGAGCCATGCCAGCACCTTTACCTGCACCTGCAGAACGGAGTTTGGGAAGTCCTAGCGTGTCAGCACAACAATAGTCTATTGTGTTCTCCAGAAGGTTAGTCTACAGTGCATCCCTTCCTGAGATGTGTGATTGGAAGAGAAACAAGAATAAGGTTGGTAGACAGGTGAAGAACAGAAACAGGTAGGGGCAGCTGGGCAGGATGGCTCACACCTTTAACCACAATATGTGGGAGACAGAGGCAGATCTCTGAGTTCCAGGTCAGCATGATCTACAGAAAGAGTTCCAGAACAGCCAGGGCTTTTATACAGAGAAACTCTGTCTTGGGGGGGAAAGACAGACAGACAGACAGACAGACAGACAGACAGACAGACACATAGATAGACAGATACACAGACAGACAGACAGACACATAGACAGATACACAGACAGACAGACAGACAGACAGACATATAGACAGACAGACACACAGACAGACACATAGACAGACAGATACACAGACACACAGACAGACAGACACATAGACAGACAGACAGACAGACAGACAGACACACAGACAGATGAAGAAAAGAGAAAAGCAGACAGTATCATGTGCAAACTGGAGCAGCCTGCAGGCTAAGAACCTCCTGACTGCCTCG
This sequence comes from Mastomys coucha, assembly GCF_008632895.1. Lineage (NCBI taxonomy): Eukaryota > Metazoa > Chordata > Mammalia > Rodentia > Muridae > Mastomys > Mastomys coucha. The sequence goes on along the minus strand of NW_022196911.1, from coordinate 41,464,082 downwards.
GCCCTGTGGGTTTTGTCACAAACGCAGTCTGTGTAATTTACCCCATTGCTTCCTTGAACAAGTCAGTGGTCTCTATGAACTCCGCCCCGTCCATGCCTCAGAAGATTCACACTAAAGCAGTTACTACCCAACAGCAGCAACAACTCACTTTCCAAAGACACCTCATAGAAGTCCTGGCACCTTAGAATACTGAACAGTTTTCTTCATCGTCAGAGTCTGAATTTCCAGGTCCTGGGGCGCCTCCCGGGAGCCTGCAGGTTAGTGACCCCAGGAGAAGGGTAGGAGGAGGAGGTTCAGAAGTCTCCCATTCAAACAAGTGTAGGAGCTGACTCTTATTGGGTATTTGGAGATCAGACTTTAGGGAGCTCCATCCTCATGGCCTCTAGTTTTACCCTTGCAGAGCTCTGGTTAGGACACCAGCAACCTCCCCTCCTTTCTGAGAGTCTGTGCTGTCAGTACATGATAAAGACAAAGCTGGGGCATCCTCTCAATGAACGGCAGACGTGGAGAAACGTACTATGGGAAGATGCTTTCTCCTCAGTGTCTACAAACAAGTTAAGAGTCTGTATATGAAGTGCCTGACACCCAAAATGGATTTGGGACAGTTGCATATATGTGTATGCATATGTATTTGTAGCTGTGGAGTGGGGTAGGAGAGAGTGCAAGAAAGCTTAGAAATGAAAGCCAAGTCTAGATATAAATTCATTTGCTTCATATACACCTCAGAACCTCTTCAGAAGATCCGGTGGCTTCCTCTAGACTCCTCAAGCACATGCACACACATCATACACACACACACACACACACACACACACACACACACACACACTAAATAAATAAATATTTTAAAATAGAACAGTCAATCAATAGATGAAAAAACTTAAGGGAAGGCCTGGTGAGGCTCATGTGGGCCTGATACTGCACTTCTAGAGGTCGAGAGGGGTACTTCCTATGCACTCCAAGGCCCTGCTGGTGGTGGGCCACTGTGCATCTCTTTGGTGCTCACACTTTCCCCTTAGCTGCTGTTCTGCTCACTGTTGCTCCTAGGTGTACTGATGTGGGAAGTTTTCAGTGAAGGCAAAATCCCATATGAAAACCGAAGCAATTCAGAGGTCGTGGAAGACATCAGCACTGGCTTTCGGTTATACAAGCCCCGCCTGGCCTCCTCTCATGTCTACCAGATCATGAATCATTGCTGGAAAGAGGTCAGTACAAGGAAGTTCCCCCTGAATCATACCACACATTTTCAGGGCCTTCATCATGAGATAAAGGACATGGCCTATAAGGATGGGGATCAAGGATGATCATAATAAGCAGGCAGGACTTTGTACATGTTTATATGTTATAATTAGGTTTTCATTTTATGTACATATGGAGTACAGTATGATATTTCAGTGTGTGGCTATCAATGTGTACTGCACGTATGCTTTCTTGGTTTTTATTGTTTATTTCTTTTCTATTGTTGAGTAGTACTCCACTGTATGGACATACCATAGTTTGTTTATTCATGTGCTTACTAAAGGAACTTTCTTGGTAGCTTTCAGTTTCCAACAATGATGAGTAAGCCTGCAATAAGCATTTACTGCAAATGAATCTATTAAGGTGAATCTATGTATGGACATAAATTTTCAACTCAGTTGGGTAAATGCCTAGGAGTGGTTGCTGGGTCATATGTTAACACTATGTTTAGTTTATTTAAAAAACTAAATACTGTCAGGTCCTAAGTCCTTTTTTATTATTAGCAGGAATGATGACTTCTGGTGCTTTTGTTTTATTTTGGTTTTTTGGTTTTGTTTGTTTTTTTATTTGGAACTATGTAGCCCTAGCTTTCCTAGAACTCACTATATGGACCAGGCCTTGAACCCACAGAGATACACCTGTCTCTGCTTCTACCACCTGAGTGCAGGGATTAAAGGTGTGTGTGACCAAGCCTGGTTCCGATGCTTCTCATACATAGCAATACTGGTTGTGTTGGACATCACTATTCTTACAGAGGAGAGGGAGAATTATATTTTCTGTTGTCTCAATTGCCATTTCTTTAGTGACTTGCCATGTTGCATACCTTTTTATGTTTCTTTGTCATCTGTAATCTTAGTGAAATTCCTGCTCAGATCTTTGCCCACCTTTCAGCTGGATTGTTAATTTCCTATAGTTAGCTTTAAAAGGGTTTCTTATTATTATATGTTTTGCAAATGTTTTCTCCAAGCCTACAGTTTATCTTTTCATTCTCTTAGTAATATATTCAATTTTTTTACTTAAAAAAATATGTGTATGGGTGTTGTGCCTGTAGATGTGTCTGCGTGCCACGTGCATGCAACCCCACAGAGGACAGAGGAGGGCTTCAGAATCCCTGGGACCATAGTTTCAGATGGTTGTGAGCAAATCAGTGGCCTTCCTCTACACAAAGGATAAACAGGTGGAGAAAGAGATTAGGGAAACAACACCTTTCACAATAGTTACAAATAATATAAAATACTTTGGTGTGACTCTAATTAAGCAAGTAAAAGATCTGTTTGACAAAAACTTCAAGTCTCTGAAGAAGGAAATTGAAGAAGATCTCAGAAGATGGAAAGATCTCCCATGCTCGTGGATTGGCAGGATTAATATAGTAAAAATGGCCATCTTGCCAAAAGCAATCTACAGATTCAATGCAATCCCTATCAAAATTCCAACTCAATTCTTCAAAGACTTGGAAAGAGCAATTTGCAAATTCATCTGGAATAACAAAAAACCTAGGATCATGAAGCTATTCTCTACAATAAAGGAACCTCTGGTGGAATCACCATCCCTGACATAAGCTGTACTACAGAGCAATCATGATAAAAACTGCATGGTATTGGTACAGTGACAGGCAGGTAGATCAATGGAACAGAATTGAAGACCCAGAAATGAACCCACACGCATATGGTCACTTGATTTTTTTTTTTTTTTTTTTTAAGGAGTGAAAGCTACACTTATCTGTTTAAGGATAGATACTTAGAGTACAGTTAGGAGTTAATCTTGTTTATAAAGTGTCATAGTTATTCTCTAAGATCTATGACATCACCAGCCCCAGGTAATGGGGTAAGTTTCCAGTACCAGGCATGATTTCCCTCCTTTTGAGTCGTCTTTAAATCTAATAGAAGAGCTGTTGGCCAGGAAATGAGTGACTCTACTGCATCCTTAGGGTTATTGTGCCGTGCTCAAAGCCGCAGGATCTACAGGCATCATAGCTGGGCAGGATTGCCCATTGCTTCCCTCTTGGAAGATTTCAAGGCACTTTTCAGTGCAATGAAAGCTAGACCTAAGGGAGGAGGCTTTCAAGTCAGAGCCAGCTTGGCTCCTTAATGTCTTATGTCCAAAGTGCACAGTGTCTTCAGCAATAAGCAGTTGCCTTTGACCTCCAGGAGGCAACCGAGGGCAGCAGCAAGTCTATATTGTGTAGGGGGTCTCTTGGACTCCCATGACCAGCAACTCTAAAGGGAGTTTCTCATGCCTAGTGTTTAGGTTTTTGTTAGTCTGTGGTTCTTGGTGTGGGGTATGGTCAGCTCAAGTAGTATAACATTATTTAAACTATATATGTATACACAGGCTTGTATGTATTGCACGTAGTTTTAGGTAGATAAATAATATGCTTACTGATGGCTTTTTTCAGACACCCTTAGTGTTGTTTACTGTCACTCTCCCTATTACTGAGGTCCCTCTCCCACCCCCAATCAAGGAGGCTGTCTCCCCCGTTTCACCCTTGAAACTACTTGTGCAGTGAGCAGCCTAGGTTTGTTACTTGAATTGCTGGTTCCTATGTGGATGGGCAGTTGCAGAAGTGTTTGTTGTCTCTAACTTGTCCCATTGTCTGCTTGCTGTGCTCATCAGGGTCTCTCTGGGTCCCCTGTTCTGTCCTTCTGATCCACTGTTTATCCTTTCACCAGTGTCACCGGTGATGAACTTTAGAGTAAACCCCCAAGTTGGGTAGTATCAGCCCCCCAACTCTGCTTTTCTTTGTCTTTGTTGTATTTGTTCTCTGAGACTTTTGTCTCTTCATCTACATTTCAGACTTAGCTGGTCAATACCACAAAATCACCGTGCTGGGAGGTCTGGTTGATGTTGTGTTGAATCTGTAGATCACATTGTGAAGCAGTGACAACTAAGCACTAGTGTTGACTTCAAGCATCTCTGATTTAACATAATTTTATATTTTTCTTATATACATCCTATACATACAGTGTGAGTTTTAAGCATAAATGTTTCCTTTTTTGTTATTTAGTGCTGTTGGGATACATTTTATGCGTGATTTACTTAATTCTCAAAACTACTTCTGAGCTAGATTTCATCTCCTTTTTACTGATGGGAAAACTGATGTTCATAGAGGTTTTGGCCATCTGTCCAATTTCACACAATGGACGAGTGATGGCATTGAGATTTAAGCTCAGCGTCACATGTGTAAGGTTCTAGGTTTGGTCCCCCTTTTAAAAAGGAGGCTGTGAATTTAAAAGTGTTGTCTGGCCTCAGACTCTCTGTTATGGAGTGTAAGGGCATCTTGCCTCCAATACAGCCTGTGTGGAGTCATATTTTGAACTTAGAAAGGATGTTACTATTAAATTCGGGTCTGCTTTAAACTTACCTTAAATGTCCAGGTATGAGGAACTTACAGACATCTCTCTGTTACTCTTCAGAAACCAGAAGACCGGCCACCCTTCTCCCAGCTGTTAAGTCAGCTGGCTGAAATCGCAGAATCTGGACTTTAGCAGGGACTCATTGACCAGCCACAGCCATGAATCCTGAATGAAGGAACAATGTCCTTTTTTTCCAGAGCATTAAAAGCTGCCACCAGCCCAGGAACCCTGACAGGGGCCTGGGCCATGGTGCCAGCACCTGTACAGCCACACTGCAGCATCCTAAAAGAGGTTGGGGCCAGCCACTGAGCCAACATCTGGACCACAACTGGAGCAGTTTCTCCGTGTCCACCCCATCCCAGCCTCTTGTCATATGCTGTACTCAAAGCTCCATCACCCGCTCTCAGGAGTGTCCCTTCCCCTTCTTAGCAACCAGGAGAGGCAGATATAGACCACACCCTTCTCTATTATTATTTTAAGAATAGTTCAAGTAACTTTTAACTTGGCCCAATGAGACAATATGCCTCTTTTATGGATGGAAGAGTGGGAAAGCATTATTCTTTTTCTAAGAAATGCAAGAGATGGTTAAACCAGGGTGCTCTTCTACTGTGAGGCTGTCAGCCACAGCTTCCTGCCACACATGGGGTGGAGTGGATGCTTGTGCCAAAGGCTGGATGTCAGAAGGTTTCAGAGCACATTGCCACCTCTCTTTGATAGGGCACAGGGAGCTCCATTGGGTGGATGGAGTGGGGCAACACACTCAGACCCCACAGCTGGACCACAGAGTGTCTGAGGTTGGTCAGAAATGAGAGGGCCTCTGATGGTGGGAATAAACAGCTGCAAAAGAACTCTTTGAGTTGTTACTAGTCCGGCAGCCCTGCTTCACGGTGAGCCACGTGTGTGACTGGCTGCTGAGGCAGTGACTACAGAATGTTCATCAATCCAGCCTCTCAGAAGCAGCATCCACTCAGCACTACCCACACAAACCAAGGTAGGGTCACACTGTGATGATTCTGTGACTTTGAGACTTTGCGTTCTCTCAGGCCTTAGGGTTTTAGCAGTCTTAAGGTTGCCACGTCAAGACTCTCAAGATCCTAGCAGAAGAAGGAGGAGTTTGCTCTTGCGCAAACTATCAAGAAGGAAAAAGAGTCAAGCACTGGGAAGCGCTCCCAAAATGCACAAGATGCCCACTGCTGATTGGCACTTGCACACGTGACATGCATCTATCGGGCATACCAGTAATCCCTGGAGAATCACAGTTCGTACCAACCCAACCACACAGTAGTATTCATGTTTTACAGAAAGTGGACTTGCTCTTTTAAAAGCCAGACGGCTGCCCTGGTGACAGAACTGGGAAAGACGGAGATTGAGATGCCACCCAAAGATAACTCCAGTGCAGCACCTTAGCTCTTCTCAACACTGCCTCCTACTGAGACTGGACTGCTGAGCACATTAGCACAGGAAAGTCAGTCCTTAGGCCGCATACCACCACCACCCCAGCCATGTTGCTCCTACATAGAGCACTGGGGGGCGCAGTGGGACCCTCCAAATTGAAATAAGCTGTTCTCTTCCTCATCTTCATCCTCACCTGGATCTGAGTTCACAACCCTGGAGCCACTTAAAAATTAACCCTTTCATTCTCCCAACCTACCAGAGTCACATCACCTGAGGCCATTTATACAAGAGCTTCAAAGGTGCTTTCAACTAGGCTCCTGCAGATGGTTTCCTGTAATTATCTCTTCAACCTAGAGCTGGCTCTCTTGTGAGAAGGAGGATTCCCTGATGCCAGGCACACTTGATTTTCCTGCCGTGTTCAGACAAAGCTCCTAGAAAAATGATCAGAGTCACAGACCCCTCTTTCCTAAGTCCCATGGCATTTAGGCTGGCTTGAGGCTCAAATGCATCACTTCCGGCTGTAATCACTGTGTACAGATAGAACTCTGTCATTCAGAAAATGATCTTCCTCAACTGGCCCACAATCATCTTTGTTTATTTCTCAGCCTACTGAACATTCTCTTTTGGGAACCCATAATTAAGATGATTTCTGGGACATCCAATCTAGAAGATAAAGAGTGGAACGGAGAGATGTCTGTGGTGTGGTTTTGGAGACTGGTACCCCTTACAGTGGTATTGGCTCTCTTAACCTCAGGTGCATGGAGGCTTTGATGGATGTGTGTGCACCGCTTACTCCAGTGCCCTCCTTGGGAAGATTGGGTTCTCTTCTGCTGGTTTCTGTCTTACATTTTTGTAAATGGTGCCTTGTGTCCACAGAAAGGTTTTTGGTTTGAAATGTATTTTATAGGTCTTGCAATTCGTAATGTTTGGGACTACGTATTTATGCCTGGATCCGGAGTGTATTTATTGCTTGTGTTCAAGATAAAAGTATTGCAGATATGTCTTACCCTCTGTAGGGGCCACAAGTCAATAGTTGCTTATGGCAAAAAATAAAGCTACATATTTTACAAGTATAGGCTCTGTGACTTGAGTTCCGGATTTCTGATACCTCACTTTGCTTAAATAAAAATGGCCACATGGTTTCTGAATGAAAAAAGAAGAAGAAAAGAAAAGAAATAAAGAGGAAAGACATGACTGCTCCTAGGTAGGGTGGAGAATGTTTATTGGTGGAGATATGAGGGAAAGACAGAGACAGAGACATCTGGGAGAGTCCAGAGTAAACGTGACCCTGAGCTGGGCCATGGGAGGAGAAATGGGAGGAGAGAGGGAAGAGTGGGGAGAGGGAAGGGTAGAAGGAAAAAGCTGAGTGACCAAAATGACTGGATTATACAGGGAAGGACAGCTCAACACATAGGCTGGAGAAGTTTAGGGTAGGGGGCAGGATATGCCAGACATATACTGTAACAGGTAGGGACTGAGGGATGCTGGGAGAACCTGGAGGCCAGGTCTGCTTTGATATGTTAAATAACTCTTGAGTTTGAGACCTAACAGGTTTCATATTTTCCAAGTAGAAAGTACCTAGCTAGTCCTCAGTGATATGCCACATGTACCCAACATATTATCAAGTGTTTTTTGAACGTCATGTACTCGGCACAGGGTACAGATGCTCAGAGAAATTAAGACAGAAGACTAGAGGTTCCTAGCTGAGAAGTCAGGCACAGCATCTAGTAAGATTCAAACACAGCAATTGAAGTAACGATGGACGTGTTGTCTGTAAAGAAGACTCTAGGAAGGAAGGGATGAATTAGTCTGGGCAAGGCTGGCACGGGGGAAACTTCCTGGCACCTCACTCCTCAGACTGTCATCTGAGGGCCAGCAGCCAGGTTAGAAGCAAACAGTCTAAGTCTGAGACTTCATCTGCACCTATTAAAAAGATCATTTTAACAAGACCCAGGCAGGAACCGGGTACACTAAATTGTGAAGCACTCTCATAGAGAATATAACATCTAATTCAGTTTTGGAGGTAAATTATCGATATTTTTAGGAAAACAAGTGGGTAGAAATAATAGAAGTATTTTGCAAGTTGAGGGGATAGACTATTTGGGGAAGTTATTAGTTGTTTCTGGGGCATCAGTGTGTGTGTGAGTGAGTGAGTGTGTGTACAAATATATGGGCATCATTCTGTGTGTGTGTGTGTGTGTGTGTGTGTAAACATACACACAGTTGCTGTTGGATGGCAAGAATGACCAGCAGTGGCTAAATTGAAACAAACTATAAATCTAGGTGTATTTTAAAAATTGGGGAAGGTGAACTTTTACTCTCAGGTAAAAATGTCATTGATTGAAATTTTACTCTCTAAAAATTTCATTGATCAGGAAGAGAGACAAATTTGCATTTAAAATTCTTTCTGATAGCAGTAGAATAAGTTGAATGGAGAAAGGCGAACTTGACGGAAGAGAAACAAACTCTTCAAGTTTGTTTCTGGTACTTACTCATAGTGCTGGGCCGCTGACCATACTTACCCACCGTCTCCTGTGTGGATGCCGCACAGCTACTGTGATTCAGAGGTCCTCGGTCATTGCTGTCAGTAACAAGTAGTTACTCCTCTTCAAATTCCCATGGCTTACAAGCTTGGTTATCAGGGCTTGGGTGTGTTGGGCACCTGATATGTCTCAGTTCACAGATGCCCAAGTCCACGGCAGGGATCAGTTCCTTCTCCATGGGCCATTAGGCATGGGGAAGAAAGCATGGGCCTTCCTTCCACTGAGCTGTGAGGAAGACCCAGATCTGGGCTTGGTCCCTGGCTAAGATCTAGTCACATGGGAAAGTTCTAATGGAGGCTGAGCGGATTTGTTCCTCAGAATTCTTCTTGCAGTCCCCCTTCTCCCTGGGTCTCCCAGCATACACCCTTCTAAGGAAGAGACAGAAGATAGCCCGGGAAGTACGATGGGAGGTGAGTTTAGAGGAGGAACCCATATCTTCCTGGTAAGCATGTATTTGAGGTTAGAATTCATATCAATTTGCAATGGCCTTAAAGGAAGTCCTGGAAGTTTAGTACACCAACGCCTACTCCCCAGAACCATCGTCTCAAGAGCGGTGTAAGCACTCTGTGGATATGGATAGGTGTCTCAGTATTTAAACGATGACATCAAGGTCCAACCCCAACCACCCATACAGGGCCCCAGAGCCATTTGAACTTGCTAGGTCCCAGACTGGTCGCCACCAGGACCCCTCTACTCTACCTGCCTGGTGCAGAAACATATTAATGCCGTCTCTTGTCTCCCTTCAGAAAGGTTGCTCTTTGCAGTCAACAGTGATTGACAAAGAGACTCACAACTGGCTGAGGTACAAAGAGTAGAGACTACAGATGCTCAGCCCCAAATGAGATGTCCATATCACATTACCTCCTCCTGAGACACAGGGATCATTGTGAAAGAGGTGATGGGGGACTTTAAGAGCCAGAGGCGGCAGATGACTAAAACACAAGCATGAACTCATAGCACTTATGACAGCATGCACAAGCCCCATGCAAGCCCAGTTCAGACCAAAGCCTGGCATGCAGCAGACATAAAGTCTCACCCCAAGCAGAGGAGCTATTGGCAATTAACAGCTGCCAGGGCAGGGAGAGTTTTAAACACATTAAAAGTATTGTCATGCTCCAGGAGAAGGTCACATACATCCAAGATTGCATAGGTAGCACACATTGGTCTTGATGAGTGAAAACCAAAAAGTGTGGGAGGGAAAAGGATGGAGCTGGGAGGAGTGGTGGAGTGGTGGATGTGATTAAAACACGCTACATGAAATCCTCAAAGATCCGATGGAAGAAATAAGATTTTTTTCCTGAGAGAGGGGCCTGCTTGGAACTCGCTGCTGAACTATGGGCTACTGATGTTGTCTTTAATTATATGCCAGTTAGGAAGTGCATGAGGTCTCAAATGGACAGTTCCAAACCTGTGGTCACCCAGATGGCCCTAGTTAAATTCAGTGGGTCATAGAACAACACGAAAAGGCATAACTGTGGGAAAGAGACTTGTAGGGAAGAGAGGGATGATGGGCAGGAAGAAGATAAAAGAGAGCAGGGCAACAGTAATTAGAACACACCACATATATGTACAAAGTTGTCCCCAAAATTAATAAAAGCATTATTATTATTGGGGGGTGACATTAGCTGTGACTCACCACATTGGGGAATATGGAACCTGAAGAGGCCACCTCCTGTAACCAGGCAGGAACCCCAGTGGAGGGATAGAGACACCAATCCACCCACAAAACTTTCAACCCACAATTTATCCTGTCTACAAGAAATGTAGGCATAGGGATAGAACAGAGACTGAGGGAAGAACAGCCAACCAATAACCAGCCCAACTTGAAAGCCATCCCATGGGCGAGCATCATTCCCTAATACTATGAATGACTGTCTGTTATGCTTGCAGACAGGAGCATGTTATTCTCTGAGAGGCTCCACCCAGCAGCTGACTCAGACAGATGCAGACACCCCCAGCCAAACAGTGGATGGAGCTTGGGGACTCTTGTGGAAGAATAGGAGGAAGGATTGCAGCCACGAAGGGGATAGGAGCTCCACAGGAAAACCAACAGAATCAACTAACCTGGACCCTTGGTGCTCTCAGAGTCTGAACCACCAACCAAAGAACATACACAGACAGACTGGACCTAGCCCTTCCCACACATATGTAGCAAATGGGCAGCTTAGTCTTGATGTGGGTCCCGAACAACAGCTTTCCCAAAAGCTGTTGCCTGTCCATGGGACTTGTTCTTCTAGCTGGGCTGCCTCGTCTGGCCTCAGTAGGAGAGGATGTGCCTAGCCTCAAAAAGATTTGAAGTGCCAGGGTAGGGAAGATGCCCCCCCCCAGGGAGGGGGGAACCCAACTGCTCAGAGGAGAGGGGAAGGAGCATGGGGAAGGATTATAGGAGGGGTTAGTGGAAAGAGGGACAGTGATCAGGATGTAAAGTAAATAAGTAAAAAAAAAAAAAAAAAATTAAAGCATTTTAGAAAAGATTCTCCCCAAGAAATAAGGTAGTTTGGGCTTATAGAACAATGGAATTATGCAGATATTATTAGCAGCAATGGACGGATAACTTATTTAAAGCCTGAGTAGTCACATACTGTGGATTTAGGACAACGGAAGGAGAGCTTATCCACAAAGTGACTTTGAAATGTGGCTGGATTTAGGAACACCTCAGGAGTGTCACAGAGGGAAGTAACAACCAAGGAGCACAGCCACTTCTTAAAATTGTGTGTCCCTCCAAAATTCCTATGGAGACTTAAATTCCCAAAAAGATTCAATTAAGAGATGGGACCTACCAGAGTTACAGGTAGCTGGGCCATGAGGACTCTACTCTTGCAAATGGGTTTGGTGCCTCATATGATGACTGAGTGAGTCTGTTGGTTTCTCCACTGTCTTTGAATTTCTACTCCTGTTATAAAGTACCATGACCAAAAGCAACTTGGGAAGGAAGGGGTTTGTTTCAGCTTACAATTCTCAGGTCGGTCACCCTCTATCAGTGAAGAAAGTCAGGGCAGGAACTCAAAGCACGAACCTGGAAGCAGGAATAGAAGCAGAGGCCATGAAGGAATGATGCTTCCTGGCTTACTTGCCCTGGTTTCTTTTTTCTTTTTTTTTTTTTTTTTTTTTTTGTCTATTTTTTTTTATTAGATGTTTTCTTTATTTACAATATCTCCTTTCCCAGGTTCCCCTCCAAAATAAAAAATAAAAAATAAAATAAAATAAACAAAAACTAAAACAAACCCCTGTTCTCTCTCCCCTCCCCCTGCTCACCACCCCACCCCCACCTGCTTCCTGGCCCTGGCATTCCCCTACACTGGGGCATAGAGCCTTCACAGGGCCAAGGGCCTCGCCTCCCATTGATGACCGACTTCACCATCCTCTGCTATACACATGCTGCTGGAGCCATGAGTCCCCCCATGTGTACTCTTTGGTTAAAGTTTTAGTCCCTGGGAGCTCTGAGGGTACTAGTTAGTTCATATTGTTGTTCGTCCTAAGGGGCTGCAAACCCTTCAGCTCCTTTGGTCCTTTCTCTGGCTCCTTCATTGGGGACCCTGTACTCAGTCCAATGGATGGCTGCGAGCTTCTTCTTCTGTATTAGTCAGGTACTGTCAGAGCCTCTCAGGAGACAGCTATCTCAGGTTCCTGTCATCCAGCACTTGCTGGCATCCACAATAGTGTCTAGATTTGATGATTGGATATGGGAAGGATTCCCAGGGAAGGACAATTCAGAGACTGCCCTGTTTTCTTATAGCACCCAGGGTTGCTAGCCCAGAACTGGCACCACAGTGAGTACATCTAGGCACATCAATTATCAACCAAGAAAATGGCCCCACAAGCTTGCCCACAGGTCAGTCTGATTGGAAGAATTTTCTCAGTTGAGATTAACTGGCACATTTCTGTTCCCTCACTCTTCCACAGAGTGGAGATGCAACAAAAAGAGCCTTGCTGTCTTCCCTGGGGAGTAGAGAATGAGCTCTCAAGACTCGCAATATTCTGGAGCCTTGATCTTGGACTTCCCAGCCTCTACCACTATAGAAATAAACTGATGTTGCTTACAATTACCCAGTCCAAGGGACTTCGTTCAAAGAGTCCAAATGGACTGGCGGAGTTGTCACTCAGGGTTCAAAGGCATGAGGTGGTCACTTGAGAGGAAAAACTTGAGGGATAGAGAGTGTCTTCCCCGCTGTCCTCCCTTCCCTCCAGCTATAGCGGGGATATCACGTTTTTCTAGCCTAACTGGAGGCTAAGTGATAAGAAAACCCTCCCAGAACAGTCCAGAGAGGTGAGTTTCAGGGGAAGCCAGCAAAGCAAGAATTCAGGAGTGGGCCTGGGGGAGTCAGACACAGGCTCAGACATCAGGCTTTCCTGCAAGGAGATCACAAGCTGGTATCAAATCCAAGACAGAAGCACCCGTGCACGCACGCACACACACACACACACACACACACACACACACACACACACAGACAGACAGACAGATCTGGGCCTCATTGTTTATGGATTCTATATTTGACTATTAGCTGAAGCTTATTCGTAGCCATGAGAATTCTGAGATGTTCTTCATGCAGTTCCCAGTTGATGAAAACAGAACATTCTGCTTCTTTCTCTCTCTCAGCTCTCTTGTGTGGTCTTTTTGTGATCTACTTAATGCCACATTATTGTGCTTTAAGTTGGTGGATTCAGTGCTTGATATGGCCACATTCCAGAATAATAAGGAATTAGGTTTTTTTCCCCTGAGATGCAGAAAAAAAAATCAGGATGACGTATCTGATAAGCTTTGTTTAAACAATAGTTATAGGGCTGTTAACCACAATATAATGTAATGAATAAAACGTGAATATTAGGAGCTGGGTAGAGTGCTTGCCTAGCATGTACGAAGCACTGGGTCCCAGCTTCAGCACCATGTAAAATGAGTGTGGCGGCACATGTCTGGAATCTGAGCAGGGGAAGGGAGGATCGGTAAGGCAAGGGGAGCCTCAACTACAAGGCATGGTAAAGGCCAGTCTCTTGAGACCCTGCCTCAAAAAAGTGCACTAAGTGAAGTTGGGTTTGAATAGGAAAATGGATAAAATAAGAATGCATACACACACACACACACACACACACACACACACACACACACACACACTCATACCCCTTGATTGGCTGAGAAATTGTGGCCAGGGATGGAGGAACCTTCTCCTTTATTTTTCCTAGAAACAAAGCTTCAGTATTCATGAATTCATCCTGTGTTCATGGTAACTACTGAACTTAACGGCTGGGTAACAAGACTTGTCTATAATTAGAAAGGGCCGTTGTAGCTTATTGGGTGGAGCTATGGCCACAAAACCAGCACACACACGAACAAATGAGTACACGCATCTGAGGAAGCAGGGAAGGCATCAGAAAGAGTCTTAGCCACAGTGTGAAGAGTGTGTGGGAATTCCCTGGGAGAAGAGGTCTGCAGGTCCCTTCGAGCGTAGTCAGCATGCCAGAGGATAGCCACCTTCTTTCCCTACGTTAGTCTACCTTAGCACCAACCAGCAGACCTGAGGTCTAAGCCAGCACACCACAGGCACAATAACCTAAGCGTGTGGGAAGGAGCCTGGAAGATGCTCCTTCCTTGTCCTCTTGGTTGATGACCTACTGCCAACCCCTCTACACCCTCAGAGCTGTCATAGAGATTGCTCGAAGACTGATTTGGGGGTTGATGTGCCCACAAACGGAGACAAACAACTCAGACATTTGCTTGCTTTGCTGTGTTGGCCTTCTAGAAGCACTGTTGCCTAGGGCCGTTTGATCTCCCTGGCCTTTGTGGGATAACATCGGGAATGTGTGTCCCAGAGGAGGAACCGGTATCACAGAGGTTACTGACCTACTTTGGGATGTGGAGTTTGGACTGTGACGCTTAATCAAAGTCCCGAGTCCTCCTTAGGGTTCACTCGAATGCAGTCCACATTTAATAATAGCAACAGTAGCTCCCATTTGTGAGCATTTCCCAGGGACCAGACTCTGCTTAGCCTGTTGTAGGAATTGTTTCACTTATCTTGCACAAGTGAGTAAGGGGAGGGTATAGTAATACCTTCCCAAGTTTACAAATAAAGAGAGCAGGGCTCAGTGAGTTGTGGGAATTACATACCATCCTACAATTAGTAAGTAGAAGAATGGGATCCTCGAGTCAGGCCTGGCCATCTCCATGTCCCAGTGCTCACAACTGTTCTGTGACAGCATTATAGGGCCAATGGCCTCTGAGCATGCAAAGGGGCCTGGGGCTGTGCCTTGGTTTCACTGCTGCATTCTGAGTTGTCTAAGATCCTTCTTTTTAGTTTTCTGAAATGATCGTAAGTGGGGTTTGTTTAAATAAAAATGACATCTTCTTTACCATCAAGGTCAGACCTTTAGTGGAGGTTAGGTCCGTTGATGTGTCAGAAACAATGCAGTGACAGAAATATGTGTGGAGGGAGGGTGTGCCTCTCAGGTGGATGGAGTAGCAATGTCTCAACCACAAAATAAGTCACTGGCACAACAACTGACTCCCAATAAGCAGTCAGTGAATATCAGGTGAAATGTGAAATCAATCTCTCTCTCTCTCTCTCTCTCTCTCTCTCTCTCTCTCTCTCTCTCTCTCTCTCTCTCTCTCTCTCTCTCCCTCCCTCCCTCCCTTCCTTTGGAGTCTAAGAAACACTAAGGCAACCTACGCCCCTTGAGTAAGATCTAGGGTCTGGTTACAGACCTTCTGTAACCTTTCCCGTTTGTGAGCCTGAGGCAATGCACAGCATCATATAGCGACCGATTTAAATTACATAACTGATTATGAAGTGTTTCTTTGCTTCCTAGCAATGGAAATGCTTAGAAGCAAATACGAAGAGCCACAGTGAGCACATAGCTGTGTGTTTGCTTTCCAATGTGGACTTATACTTACTGTTGCCTCCAGTTTGCATTTATACTCTTCTTTCTTTCTTCTTAAAAATTATTCACTGATTTTTATTATTTTTTACTTTTAATTATATTTACATATTATAGTACATGTGTAGGCCCATCCGTGATACTGTGCCTATGTAAAGGTCAGATGATAACTTGTGGAAATCAATTTTCTTCTTCTACCATCTGGGGCCCAGGGACCAAACTCATATCATCAGACTTGGCTGCGAACGCCTTTACCTATACCAGCTCATTTATGTTTTAACTTTAATATACTCTGTCCCAGCAATGAACATTGAGTGCTTTTGGAATAAGGTAGCATATAAATAGAGATTTTTTCCCCCCTCTCTGGGAAAGGACCATGAGGCATGCAGTTGTGGAAGACAGTTTAGGTTTGGATTCCTTACCTTGGACAAGGTTCTTAACTGGCCTTAGCTTCAGTTATCAAGTGAAACACATGATTGCATTCTCCTAATAGCATAGTTGTGGAGGTTAAATGCGGTGATAGTTATTATGTTCTGTTTTCTGTCCAAGTCCCTCCACTACTGGTGGCCATGAAGCCGTGTCTGGTGATGGTCTTTCAGTGGAGCCTTTTCTACCAGCGAGCATGTTGCTATCCCTGGACCCCTAATCTATGACCCATAGCTTCGCAAATAGCAGAGCGGTTCTCAATCAATACCTCCTGTCTTCTTACTGCTGATAGTACTGCCCGAGCTGAGCTATGAAGGAAATCTGAGGGTAGACAGCTGCCAGTTTTAATGGTGAAGTGTAAGGGTTTGCCTTGAGCAGTTTAGTCAACCCATTTTTCCGAACTGTTATTTTCTTGACTGTGCCAGGTCCTCAGGATACTTCAAGACATAAGATGGAGACATCCCTTCTCTCTCAGATAAAATCTAATTGAGGGATGTAGGCAAATGTAGATACGGCTTTGACAACAGAACAGTAAAAGGGATGTAAGAAGAATGGCCAGGGAGTTACAGAAGCCTAAAGGATGACTCCATACCTAGCCCAGCCAAAGGAGGAATTTGGAAGGAGTAACGGCAAGGCAGATACCAAAAGGATGTACAAAAGTCAAGCAGGTGACCTATGAGAAAGCACAGAAGGAGGATGGAACCGGAGGACTGAGCCTCCCATCAAGGAGCTTGACGTGTGCAAGGGTCAGACAGAAGATAGAACACATCAGCTTTAAGGAACTAACAGGATCCTTTTAGCTGAATCATAGCAAATTTGTTCACATGGGAAGAACCCTGACAGATCATAGATCATGAGGTCCCTAGAAGGCCACCCTAGAGGCTGGGCTCCGCCCCAAGGTCAGTGTGAAGCTCATGAAGCACTCTTACTCTGAGAAGCAAATACCCTGTTTCAACTTATGTAATTCTCTGCATACAGAGGGATGTTGGAATGTAGCCAAGCTAGTTAAATTTATAGATGGGGAAACCGAGAGGGGGAGGTAAAACTTCTTGCTTAAGATTGCTCTTCAGTTGGTTGCAAAACTCAAACACAAAGGCAAGTCTCCGGCATTTGGTGTAAAAGCCCATGTTGTATCTTCTCTACAGGCAAGCAGAACCCAACAGCCAGGGAAAATAAAATTTCATAACACACAGCTACCTATATAGTAATAGTTGTTTTATGTTATTGTTTCTAAACAAATTCTCTCTGAAAAGTGAAAAAACAAAGAAGGAACAATATGGAGAAATATGTCTCTAAGAAAGTAAAAACACCTCAAATAATCTGCCTTTTAGGATGAAAACCCAAGGAATGGGGATTTTCGTTCATAAGTGTCTGCAGTCACTGTGGACTGAAATTCTGAGGATCATGGAGAAAAAAAATGAATTTTAAAATAAGAAGAAACCTGAGTTCTGATTTTAAAGCCATCCCCCACAAACACCCCCGCAGCTTTCTCACGCGGCATCAGAGTGGGGAAAAATGTATGTGTGTTGCTATATATGTAAGTCATCACTTCTGAAATAGCAATTTAAATTAGACAAGTGATGTAATCTCAAACCACAAAGGATCGTGAATTCTGAGCCCTTTGGGGAAGCATGTGAGATGCAGTTAAGTCTTCTCAAGTCCTTTCCTGAGCTTTGAATACAGTGGTTTCTCTTTCAATAGCCATTCGTAGGAAACAACTGTGCAAGTCCAAATTTGTGGGGTCTGACAAGCATTGCAGAAGGTTCTCATGGCCCAAGATTTTATTCCTTGTTGCTATATATGTAAATCAAGTACTTTGCAATTAGTTCCCCTAAGAGGTACCCAGGGCAGGCTGGAGAGATGGCTCAGCAGTTGGGAGCAGTGGCTGCTCCTCTTGAGGACCTGCATTCAATTCTTAGCACCTACATGGCAGTTCACGGGTGTCTGTATCTCCCCTTCCAGGGTGTCCATGGCACCAGGCATGCACATGGTACGCATATATGTGCATGCAGGCAAAATACACATACACACAGAATAAAATCCTTCTTTAAAAAAAGTACCCAGAGCAACTATTCTTCCCTTTATTGCAGGTACTGTGTCTCAAAGCAGAGCAGCGCCATGCTGGAGTGTGTACAGGTCAGGACTGAATGCAGCTAGCCTCATCCCTTCCTAAAGGCCTCCGGGCTATGTCTCAAGGAGAAATGGATTCTTTGAAGAGCCCTAAGCAGCATCTAAGAAAGGTTCCTGCCTGCTCAGCTCCTTCCTAGGTTTGTCTAAAAGTCTGCATATCACGATTTTGTCTACTAGTCAATTCTACCTCAATGAGATTGACACGGGCCCATATATATATATATATGTATGTATATATATATATATATACATACATACATACGTGTATATATATGGATATATGTGTGTGTATTCACACAAGCATAAGCTGTAGCTTTTTACTCTAAGAAATGGAAAGGAAGTAGACGTTTCTCTTTGTTTTTAAATTATTACATTTATTTAGTGTGTGTGTGTGTGTGTGTGTGTGTGTGTGTGTGTGTGTGGTGTGTATGGGGTGTGTGTGTGCCTGTGTGTCTGTGTAATGTGCATATATGCATGTGGGTCAGAAGACAATATACAGAAGCTGTCTCTCTCCTTCCACCTTGTGGATCCTGGGAATCAAACTCAGGTCATCAGGCTTGGCTGCAAGCGCTTTCACCCTCTGAGCCCATAGCCTCTGGGAAGTTATTCTTCAATTGGTGGAAGGACTCAACCTCTCACTTAGCCTGCTCCCTTCTTCGGGAAACCAGCTGTCACTGGACTTCTGTTAGGTCAGTTAATGCTGGCAAATAATAAGCTCCAAGCAAGCAGGGGCTCTACTGTGCACTAGGGCATGCTTGGCTCTGGGCAAGATGCTTGGAACAAAACAGGTAGTCGATAAAGATGTGGTGAATAAATGACTACATGAAAATAATTTGACACCAGGGAGATGCGAAAGGAGCCGAAGCTTCCTTCCTTCCTTCTGGAGTGGCAGGTGTCGCTGATGATGCAGGCGGCAGCAGCAAAGTCGTCCCTCCCTCATCTCCAGAGCCGGGAGGCTGGATACTCTAAGGCTGGAAAGTGTGGGTTCAGAGCGGCCCTGAGAGCAGAAGGTTGCAGGTCAGGGGTTCACAAGGAGCCCCTCGCAGCAGCCATTTCCGGCTCTTTGTGTGACAGCAGCCGCGGCGAAGGGGCTGGGCGCCGCGGCCAGAGGAGGAGCCGCGGCGGGTGGAGGGGCGGGGCCGCAGGCGGGGCGCGGTGGGCCGCCGGCGCAGCGGCGAAGCGGGGCAGAGCATCCTGCGCCCCGGCGCGGGGCCCTGCGGTAGCCTCGGGTCCTTCCCCTGGACCTGCCACCGGAGCAGGTAAGGGACTCTCGGAGACATCAGGGCTGATGCGGGGACCGAAATGCTGCCTAGGCGGAGGATGTGCTCGTGAGGATGCGCGAGGGGCGGCCGTCACTTCTCCCAGCCCGCTGGGGGCGCTTGGCTTGGCGCCCGAGGCTACACGGCTCCGGGTCCCTGGAGGCCCAGCTACAGGCCCTGTGTTGTCCCTTCTCCCCTCGGCCGTGCAGGGAGCCAGCCCTAGGCAGGGAGTGTCTTCCAGAAGTCGTGGGTACAGCGCAGAGCTCCGCGGCAGCCTCAACCGCAGCCGCAGCAGGTGCGTGGCCTGGGCCGGAGCTGCCCGCCCGAAAAGGAGACAGGGATAGTCTCGGGGACCAGAGACACCTGCAGGGGCCACAAGCCCAGCGGGGGCCACATCCCTGCGCCCAGGTACTGCAGATCGCTGGGCGGGCGGTCCCTACCTCTGCGGTCGCGGCCACCATCATTCAGCCAAGGCCAGAGAGAGCTGCCTGGGCCCGCCTGGCAGGCAGAGAGGTAGTAGGCGCCCGCGGTGAGCCGAAGCCGGGTGGGGCTGGGGCTGCAGAGGCACGGTTTGGGAGAGGAAAGCTCTGATGAGCCGGGAGGCAAGGCTGACCTGCTTCCTGGCCTATGCTAGCACCTCTCCCCTGGCAGGCTTTGGGGAGGAAAAAGATGTGGTGATGGAATGCTAGGGGACAGGGTTTCCTTCGTATTTAGCTGCCCACCTGACTGTTGTGGGAGATTGCCACATCACCTTCAGGAAGGTAAGCCCTCCTGTGTGCACAGGAAGAGGAGTAGCTTGTGGCTAAGGGTGGGGGCAGGGAGCATCATTCAACGGACTGATGGTTTTCTCCCGCGACTGTCTGGGTGTTATCCAGCCTAGACTTTGAACTTGGCTGGCCCAGTTCCTTAGTGCCCACAGCCCCACAGTTGGGCAGGGCTGCAGACTGTTGGTTCCTAAACTACCATTTTTACCTCTTGACCCCTCCACTTAGAAGTGACCATCCTTACTCTTGGGCACAGACCCTGCTAAAACCCATATCTAGCACTCAGTGCACCACCCCCCCCCTTGTCGGAGGACAAAACTATAGATTAATATCTATAGTCGGGATTGTAAGTCCTTGAAGGTAGTTTTCCCCACCACCATCCCCCCCCCCATGTGGCTTTCTCCCCGCTCCATGTAATGCTCTGGGTGTCCCTTCTCTCCTGTCAAACTTGCTTGAGAAAGGAGCCAGTGAGTGGTGTTTATCTTGAAGAGCTAAATACAAAAGGTTTTCCTATTGGATGCAGAACAGGTGCTTCGTAAGTCATGGGATCAGAAGAGAAGCTGAGGATAGGAGACATTTTAATAGGAAGCAGAGCTGCAGTCAAAATATTTGCTCTCTCTAATGGTTGACTTTCCGATGTAAGCTAGATATGGCACTGATACTGTGGTCAAAATGGCCTAGCTGGCAGCTGCAGCTTCGTTTTCAGTCAGGGCTGCTTTGGCCTGGTAGGCAGGAGTACTGTAGGAGTGTGTGTGTGTGTGTGTGTGTGTGTGTGTGTGTGTGTGTGTGGTAGGTCAGGGGTTACTGTCACCAGAAGGCTTTTGTTGATCACCAGTCTACTTGTGGGGTGTGAAATTTGCCCGTGGAGGGTTCCTCACTGGAGCTAGCTGCCATCTGCCCTGACAGTTCTGAAGCCACAGACAGCACACGGCTGCTTACAGAGCCAGTGCCCCTGCGACTTCTGCTTGCTGAGCCCCAGGCCGGTGGCATTAGCTCACTAATCTTCTTTTATTGTAGTTCCTGGCCAGTTCTGACTGGTTGTATAGGAACCCAAGACTGCCTTGTTCCCTCTGTGGTGGAAAATGGAAAGAAAAAGCATGAGTTAGGCACTAGGCCAGAAAGGTGGGGGGTGGGGATACAGCTGTGTAGGTTTGGAGACTCTTGCTCAGATCAAATCACATGGAGAAGTAATTTAACAGCTATCGAAGGGCCCCGGTAACAGAGCGTGCACCCTCCGATTATGGAGCCCCCTCAGTGTTCACTGGGCCTCTGAGGATGCCATTGACCTGAAAGCTAAATTAGGTGATGAATAGGCAACAAGCTAATTAGCATTGGGAACAGTATTGCCGGAAAACAGTATAGAGCTCCTGTCCTCGCATCTCAGTCTCGGCCTCTATGCTCAAAGAGGTTTCTTTGGGCCACTGTTAGCCCCAGGGTTCCACCATGAGCTTCACAAAACGCCCTTTTTGTAGCCTCCATGTGGCCACCATAACAATGAGTCTATTTCTTTACTGGCAAGTATTAATTATTCACTTATAGTTGACGAAACCAGACGTCAGTCACCTCATTGGAGCCTTTGTGAAAGGCCTTTGGTCTTGTCAAGTTGAGAAGCAAAGCCATATCTAGGGTCCGGAGAATGGCCTTGCCTCTGTAGCTGGAGGTGGTTGGTGGATGGAGAAGGCAGGCAGTATGTGCCTTGCAAGCTGTGAATCCTGTGAATCGGAGGCCAGCTGTGGTGGGGGGAGGGGCCAGTTCATCTTTGGATGGTCTTACTAAACGAAGAATGCAGGAAAGCGCTGAATAGAGTGTGTGGCGCACAAGCGCTCTCCTATTTATATCCATATTGTTGCAATGCATTATTTACATGATCGCTGAGAATCTGGTTCACGTGCGCGGTCAATTCACGGGCCTCTCTGACCTCTCCACTTCCCGGGCTTACCTGAGTCGTGCTTTTTCAAGGGGACTTGGTCTTCTGGATCAGTTGAGATACATACGAGCCAAAGACATTGGAAAGGCATGTGATCAGACAAGATGTTGGCCAGAGCTTCACCTGGCAACTGCTGAAAGTGAACGTGGTTGAACTTGAGTTGGCAGGAGGAAAGGGTGGGGGCAGGTGTGCAGCGGTAATTCTCACGTTTCAGTGCACAGAGCCTGGGAAGAAAGTCTTCCTCTGTGTATTCAGCATTTTGCAACCAATTCGAAAATGTCAAGGGCAAGCTTGGCTCTAGTCGGGGACAGACAGGGCAGCATGGTGAAGTTAGGATGGGGATTCCTCCTTGGCTGGCTGTTGTACCCTTAAGATGGCCACTGCCTTTTCTGACTTTTTACAATGGAGCAACAGAAAGCAATCCACTAAGCCTGTCACCTGTCTGTCACCACCAAAGCCCCGGGATGAGATAATGTCTGTGAACCCCAAGGTGGAGAAGAAGTCATGGAAAGAGGAAGGGATCGCGGCTCCTGAGCATGGCTCTTTTGGGTGTGCGCCTCAGGTCCTAAAGGAACTATTTATTAAGTGTATTTTGGGTGTCAGTTTTAAGAGCTGGTTCTGTGGCTTCTCTGCACCTTGGAGCCAAAAGGAAACCGAAAGGCACTTTGTGGCTCACAGGTTCTGTAATGTCCTTATCTGTGTAAAGACACATCAGGATCCACGCAGTGTGTGGAGGACATCTGCCAGCTTGCCCTGGAGCTATAGCCATGGTACTGAGGACCACACGTGTGATTTGCCCCAGAAGACACCCACTGAAGCAGTGCTTTCTAGGCCCTGGCAACAGAGGAGAAAGGAATCAAGTACCCATTCTTGAGAGAAATGGTTGAGGGGACAGAGCTGACTGCAGCGGACTTTCTTGAAGGGCTCCTGCTGCCTGGGTGGCCTTTTGAAAGCTTCGTGTCATCTCAGAAGTAGTATGATGACAGAGGAAGAGACCCAAAGGAAGAGACCCAGTGATGACCTCAGGGGAGGGGGGGGGAACAGACATTTTTATTGGTTGCTGGCTTTAGCAGCCAGTCTTCTCACAGTTCAAGTCCTCAGACTCCAATCCTTAGGTGGACTGGAGGGACTTCGTATGGTTGTTTGCAAATCTCACAAAAATACAGGACGAAAGCAACTTGAGGAAGAAAGGATTTCTTTTGGTTTACAGTTGAAAAGGGTACAGTCCATCGTGACAGCAGGAGTGTGAAGCAGCCGGCCACGTTGCATTCTGCGTCAGGAAGTGGAAAAAGGCGAATGTTGATACTCAGCTTGTTATTTATTAATTATCATCATCATCATCATCATCAATATTTCTTTTTATTTATTCTGTGATCAAAGCCCATGGGGTGGTGCCACCCACTCAATGCTGAGGGTAGACTTCCCCTCCTTAGTCAAACCTTCCTGGAATCACTTTCAGAGTTAACATCCTGTTACATTGACAGTTACCATTAACTGTGACAGGATGTGAGGCTTTCCACAGAAAGTAAGCGTGATGGACCATTTAGGAGACTCCTAAGTTTGGACCAGTTTCCTCTGGGGAGGGGGGATTAAGAAACAAGTTAGGGCTGACTGAAAGAATTGCCCAGCTTTCCCTGAGGGCCCATGTGATGGTTTGTATATGCTCGGCCCAGGGAGTGGCACTATTAGAAGGTGTGACCCTGTTGGAGTAGGTGTGTCACTGTGGGTGTGGGCTTTAAGACTTCCTTCTAGTTGCCTGGGAGCCACTATTCTGCTAGCAGCCTACAGATGAAGATGTAGAACTCTCAGCTCCTACTGCATCATGCCTGCCTGGATGCTGCCATATTCCTGCCTTGATGATAATGGACTGAACCTCTGAACCTGGAAGCTAGCCTCAATTAACTATTGTCCTTATAAGTCTTGGCTTGGTTATGGTGTCTATTCACAGCAGTAAAACGCTAAGACAGCCCATAAGCTCAAAGAGTATGCAGGGCAGACCCTCATCTCAGAAACTTATTATCTCAGTACTGAGGCATACTGAGAAGTCTTCCGTTTGCACCTTTAAAATGTGATGCTTTATGATTGACTCCAGCAACGTGTGAATCAGGAGGTAATAATTACAATCTAAAAGTCTCCCCTCAATGTCCAAATCTGTTACAGCTCCATGTGGGAAGGAGGCACGATGGTACTTCTTATCGTAGGCAATAGGGGCTATAGGATGGAAGAATCATCTACAGAGGTTGTCTTAGATTTTTAGAAGAGTAGACAAGTGAGGCTTCTGTAGATATGGTGCCTTGAGGAACCATGATATTGTTTCAAATTCCTTTATTTTTTAAACCAGAAGACATGACTTTGGGTCACTGGCTCATGTAGTCAATACATCATTAAACATTGACAAATATGCCATGCCCAGTGCCCCTCCCCTGTGCTAGTTGGAGGAGTCAGATCCAGAAAAGAAGTCTGTTCCTGGCATCAATGGTGACCCAGAGAGTTTATAAGCATGTGAAGCGGTTAGTAATGGGATGGGAGACTGAGAGTTCCACATCATGAGTTCTGTGAGAATGTGGAAGAGTATAGCTGCTCTGAGAGAGGCTGACCTGTTTATTCTTTCTGTTTGTTTGTTTTTTGGTGGTACACACCTTCATTTTTTTATTAGATATTTTCTTTATTTACATTTCAAATGCTATCCTCTTTCCTGGTTTCCCCTCCCCAAACCACCTATTTCCTCTCCCCTCCCCCACTCACCAACCCACCTACTCCTGCTTCCTGGTCCTGGCATTCCCCTACACTGGAGCATAGAGCCTTCACAGAACCAATGGCTTCTCCTCCCATTGATGACTGACAAGGCCATCTTCTGCTGCATATGCATCTGGAGCCATGAGTCCCATCATGTGTACTCTTTGGTTGATAGTTTAGTCCCTGGGAGCCCTGGGGGTACTAGTTAGTTCATATTGTTGTTCCTCCTATGGGGCTGCAAACCCCTTCAGCTCCTTGGATCCTTTCTCTAGCTCCTCCATTAGGGACCCTGTGCTCAGTCCAATGGTTGGCTACAAGCCTCCACCTCTGTATTTGTCAGGCACTGGTAGAGCCTTTCAGGAGACAGCTATAACAGGCTTCTGTCAGCAAGCACTTGCTGGCATCCACAATAGTGCCTGGGTTTGATGACTGTATATGGTATGGATCACCAGGTGGGGCAGTCTCTGGACAGTCATTCCTTCAGTCTCTGCTCCATACTTTGTCTCTGTAACTCCTTCCATGGGTATTTTGTTCTCCCTTCTAAGAAGGACCGATGTATCCACACTTTGGTCTTCCTTCTTCTTGAGTTTCATGTGGTTTGTGAATTGTATCTTGGGTATTCCGAGTTTCTGGGTTAATATCCACTTATCAGTAAGTGCATACCATGTGTGTTCTTTTGTGATTGGGTTACCACACTCGGGATGATATTTTCTAGTTCCATCCATTTGCCTACAAATTTCATGAATTCATTGTTTTTAATAGCTGAGTAGTACCCCACTGTGTAAATGTACCACATTTTCTCTATCCATTCATCTGCTGAGAGACATCTGGGTTCTTTCCAGCTTCTAGCTATTATAAATAAGGCCGCTATGAACATCATGGAACATGTGTCCTTGTTACATGTAGGAGCATCTTCCGGGAATATACCTGAGCGGTATTGCTGGGTCCTCGGACTGGCCTATTTATTCTTGTTATTTTAGAACACTGGCATCCACAAGGCCATTCCATATGAGCATGTAGCTTACTTCAAGCATTCCTCACCCCCAGCCCCCTCCCCCGTCACCTTTCTCCTCCTCCCCCCTCCACATTAGTCCCGTCTCTTCCTCTAGACAGTTTTGCTTCTCCTTTCCTGCCTACCTGTTCATATGAGCTTTTATGCACCTGTATAAGATCTAGGACCCACAGATGAGAGAAGACGTGTAACATTTGCCTTATCCAAGACTGACTTAATTCTCTGGATTTAATGAGCTCCAGTCGCATCTGTTTTTTTCTACACACGAAATAATTTTAGTTTTATGGCTAAAAACCCATTCCACTGCCTACATGAGCAACATTTTCCTTACACATTCAGAACAGGATGATTTAGACTTGGGCCTGGACACAGGGTAGGATTCGAGAAGAGGAGGGAACAAGCCGCTAAGCTGTGGCCGTGGTATAATCAAAGGCATACAGCCAGGATGTCCTCGAAGAGACTGGTGACCCCGTACACTCTGGTCACCGTGGGCAGATGGTCCAAGTTGCGGAAGTGTAGCTTTAAGAATGTTCCTTATATGGAGGCAAATGTCCCACCTAGCACCAGAATCATTTGCCTACGGGTTAGAAAGGCCCAGGGAGAAAAGATCAAGTACAGTGATTGTCTTTGTTTCTTTTTTCTTTTTTTTTTTTTAAAGAAAATCTACATGCTGTACAGTAGTCTCACATTGCTTCAGTACCATGCTCTGCAGGAAGGACAAACAGGTTGGAAAGGATGTGGTAGGGACACTCTGAAATCTCTCCTTGTGCTTTACAATATGTAGCTTTTTTTTTTAGACCTCAGTGCTTGAACTGTGAGTTGCAACAACTTCTGCAACACAGTTTCTGACATCAGGTGGAAGCTACTAGCACTCCAGCTTTCCTATATTCTCTTGTATGTGTATATAGGCATACAGAGGTGTGTGTGTGTGTGTGTGTGTGTGTGTGTGTGTGCAAATGAAGGCCATGGGTCAACCCCACAACCATGGACATCATTCCCTTAGATGTTGTCTATTTTGCCTTGATGAGCAAATGCTGCTGCTGCTGCTGATGATGATGATGATGACGATGATGATGATTTTGGAGACAGTTTTTCGTGGGCCTGGAGCCCACCAGTTAGGCTGACTGGTGAGCCCCAAGGATTCACCTATCCTCACCTCTCTGGCACTAGCATTACAAGCAAGCACCACCAGGCCCAACTTTTGCTGTTTAAAATATGGGTTCTGGTGATCAGACTCAGTTGTGAATGCTTGCACCGTCAGCACTGTGCATACTGAGCTGTCCTTCCCCCCACCCCGATCCCCCAGATCTCAATCTCCATAGTTCACAGTGAGTGATTTGAGAGCCTAAGTCAGTCTCAGAGCCATGTTCACGTTGCGGGCCCCCAGTGATGCAGGCAAGTTCTGCATCCTCCAACCTAGAGACCAAGCCTGAAAGTCCCCTCGTGGTTTCCTTTAGCTGGAGTGTCTGAAAGCGCGTTCCCCTCTCGCGTACAAGTCCCATTGGGGTTCCTCATGTGGCAGCGTGCTATGATCCCTAGTAAGGGCAAAATCAGGTGGGCACCATGGGTGGATGACCTCCCCTGCCTAAAGGACTGGGGACTGGGGCCCTGAGCTGGTAGCATCTGCTTACTTTTTTGGTTGTCACCAAAAAGCCCTCCTCAGCCCACGAACACAGGAAGCAACTGAGAAAAGCAGCCGATGAAATGGCAAGGCCCTTCGCCCTAAAGTCTATCTCTCTGCTTCCTTATAGAAAAACAAGCAGGGCAGATAGGCTTTCTGCAGGAGCTCAAGTGGAGGCTGACTTGAGCTTCTTTGCTTCACCCTCAGGTCCCCTGGGAAGAGGAGCCGCTGCAGGTGGCAGGGCCTCTGCTCCCAGGGGATAGGCAGTGAGGCCCTGCGTAGCCAGCAGGTGCTATGTTCTGACCGGGTGTCTCAACCGTTCTGTGGGTTGTATTTCAGAGTAAAATTTAAAACTCTGCTCAAAGTAATATATGCACATGATTTTGAAAAAAAAAAAAGGATTAAAAGACTCCGTAGTGCAGGACAGACTTGCAGAGCAGGGCTTCCCTTGGGTGCTGGTTCTTGGAGTAGCTCCATCTTACTCTCTAAATCATGCTGCTGCTCTAGGCTCAAGCCTTTTCCGTATTGATGGTCACCCTGTTGCGATAAATCACACCCTGTCCCCCATCCCCATTTCCAAATCTTCTGAGATCTCTGCTTTAACCTAACTCACACGTAAAACATCTATATTGTTAAGGTTTGTCACTGATGTGAGCGGGCCAAAAGTGATGTTCTCTTTCTTTTCTTATTCGGCGTTTTGTAACATTGGAAAGTTTAGATTTTTTTTATTTCCTTAACGTCGAATTAAATATCAGTTACTGCATCAGACTCTGTCTTCCCAGATTGCTGTGTTAGTCCCTAACGAGCCAAGTCACTGCATTTTAGAGTCATGTCTGGGCCCTGGTTTTTGTGTCACTGGGAAGAGGATTCTGTAGGATACCTAATGTTTTGTTTTCTTGTTGTTTATTTTGAACTTCAAACTTTATTTCACCCCGACCCAAGCCGTTTCCTATCCTCAGGAATTCTTTTCTGCAGTGTGGAGCTGCAGCAGAAGCACTGAGATGAGAACTGTGGGGTGGGCGTGGGCGCGAGTGTGGTTGTGTGCACCTGTCATTCCAACACCAAGAGAACTGCTCTGAGCTCTAGGCCAATGAGACTGTGTCTCAAAAAGACAACAACCAGGCAGGGGAGAGGCTAGAGAGCCATTCTAGGGGCTTTCCATGGGACAGGGTGGGGTTGCCGGTCACTCTGTTTATCCCTCCCATTGCACTGTCTTTCCTGCTTCATCTCTGGCTCTCTCTGTATCCTACTGTTTATGTTATACCCATTGGTTCATAAAAATACTAATTTGGGAGGGACAACTTTGTTAAGACAAAGTTGAATTACCTGACAACTCACTATGTAAACCATACAGTTCCATAATTTGTAGTAACTAACAAAGCTGTGCAAGCACAATCACAGAATATTTTAGAACATGTCTAGCATCCTGGAAAGAGACCTCATATACCGATTTCCTCTAGACAACCACAAGTCCGTTTTGTGTCTCCATAGATCTTCTTCTTCTTCTTCTTCTTCTTCTTCTTCTTCTTCTTCTTCTTCTTCTTCTTCTTCTTCTTCTTCTTCTTCTTCTTCCTTTTTTTTTTTTTTGGCTTTTCTGAGACAGGGTTTCTCTGTATAGCCCTGGCTGTCTGTCTTGGAACTCACTCTGTATACCAGGCTGGCCTCGAACTCAGAAACCTCCTGCCTCTACCTCCCAAGTGCTGGGATTATAGGTGTGCGCTGCCACCGCCCGGCTCCATAGATCTTCTAGACACACTGTATGCATGGATTCGTACAGTGTGGATCTTTTTGTGCTTAGTATGTTTTCAAGGCTCACGCATGTATTTAGGATCATAGTATGTATCTGAACTGAAGTATGAATCTGGATTGCTGAATACTGTCACATTTACAGTGGTACCAGTTTGATCTCTGGGTCAGTTGAAGGACATATGGAGTGCTCAGACATCTGGACAGTTGTGTCTAATGTTGCTATGAACATTCATTTACAAAGTTTTGGTCTTATTGTATTTCATACACTTATTTATTTATGGGCTGTTTGCTTGCGCAAGTGTGTGCGCACACACACATGCACTCATGCTATAGCAGGTCTGTGGAAGTCAGAGGTCAAGTCACAGAGTCGGTTTTCCTTTATTGTGTGGGTCTCGGAGACTGAGCTCAGGGCACCAGGCTTATCAACAGGCACCTTTTGCTCAGCCATTTCGCTGGCCCTTTACAGCTTCCTTTCTAACCGGCCTTTTATGTGTATGGGTGTTTTGCTTACATGTATGTCTGTGTACTACATGCATACAGTGCTCACAGAAGCCAGAAGACGAGTGTTAGATCCCCTAGAACTGGAGTTATTGACAATTGTGAGCTTCTATCTGGGAGGTAGGAATCGAACCTGGGTTCTCTGGAAGAGCAGCCAGTGCTCTTTACCACTGAGCCATCTCTCCAGCTCCAATTGTAGTGAGTTTACTTTGCCAAGTAAAAAGCAACATGGTTTAATTACAGAAAACAAAAACTTTCAACATTTTTCTGTTGTTGTTCCTCAGCATGTAACAACCATCGGGTTGCATTGTGCTAGAATGTTCCATTGTTAAAATTGCTGTCTGAGTTACTGCGTTTGGGGAAAAAAAGTGTGAAATGAATTTTGACTTAAGATTAGGACAGAATTTTCAACAATTTCCAAAGTGGCTCTAAACATGCGTTTGTTTGTTGTTGTTTCTTTGGTTTTTTTTGTTGTTGTTGTTGTTTATTTGTTTTTTTTTTTTAGGTGGTTTGGGTTTTTTTTGCATTTGTTATTTTGTGGTATCTACTTATGAAACACGTTTTCAGCATTGCCCATTAGAAAACCAAACTGTAGACAAACTGAAAAACATTGAAGATATCCTGCACCGTACAGTGTGAGATATTTATGTAAAATAAATGAGTACAGGGTCCACTAAGATAGCTCAGTGAGAAAAGGGCTTGCAAGGAGGCAGGAAACCCAGATTTTGGATCCCCAAAACCCATGTAAAATGGCAGGTGGGCATGGAAGCCCAGACTTTGAGCGAGCCGGCAGTAGCCAAGTCTGTAAATTCTGGATTAGAGAGATGCTACCTCCGTCTATACGATAGAAAGTGGTTGTGGAATACATGCAATGTCAGCTTTGGCCCTCCACATGCATGTTCACACACACGCTAACATACATGGAAACATGCATCTAACATATGTATGCACACTACACACATTTATCTCATCATTATGCAAATCGCTTTCATTTTTGATATATGATAACATGCTATGTAAAGCCAAGAAATTGTTTGAAAATAAATTCCCCAATGGTTTATGGCCAGGAAATATCTGATTTGCTTACCTGTTTTATATGCCTCTATACACATAGTCCTGTCTATATTTCTTGGGTTGAAAGAGATCATGAGGGAAAAAAGTTTAAGAGGCCGCAGTATAGGTTCTCCCCTAAAAGCAGCACCAAGTGGTTCCCATAGGGTTGCTGGCTGGGAAGCCTGATCTTTGGCTGCGCAGGTCATTCTTGTACAGGTCTTCATGCCCAACCCACTCAGCAGAGGCTGCATGGCCCATCGGGGCACACTCCAGAATCCCTGTAAGATGAGCATACATAATCGTTTTCCTGCTCAGCTGTTTCTGAGATCCGAAGACTCCACAGGGCTCCGGTCTCCATGGAGCTGTACCCTACCATGGCCGCCTTTCATGCCTGCAAAGCTTCCTGCCACCCTCTGCTACACACAGGATGGATGGAGACAAGGCTGTGCCCTTGGGATTTTGTTTGCTCGCCCAAATGCCATCCTATTTTATCCTAGTGGGACCCTTTTATTTATTTTTTATATTTTAACATATCTTTGTATAATATTTTCCTTGTATATATAAATATATTTGTTTATATATGTATGTGTGTGTGTGTGTGTGTGTGCGCGCGCGCGCGCGCACGCGTGCGTATGTGTGTGTATTTGTGTATATATCTTCTACCTGGATAGCTAGACTGGTGGAGAAAATATTTCCTGGTCTCTAGATGTTTATGAATCTCCCAAATGACAGTTTCCTAATCTTATCTTTCCAATTTAGGAGAGTTTTTGGGCCCGAGGAAGGGAAAAGCAGCCAACCTGGGAGGGAGGTGACGTGCTTAGCATTTTCCAAAAAGGTACAAGAGCAGGCATGGCCTAAAATAACACGGAACTAGAAAGTAAGATAACCTGTGTGCCTGGCCCCTGCCAATCACTAGCATGAATGAAAGCATTTATTTCTTAGTAACAGTGATCTGAGAGAAGCATCAGATAGTAGCTGTCCTCTCGAATTTGTGGGGCGGTACTGCCAGGAAGTCAAGATGAAAGAGCCATACAGAGCTGACATCTTAGTGACAACGGCTGCCTTGGTGGGGGAGTAGGGAAATCATGGCGGTGTCCACCGGGCTTCGTGATTTACAAGCCATGACTTCAGTGCTGGGTGGTGAGAAGTCATTGCTTTAGTCAGAGCAGGGAGCTGGATACCCAAACAAGCCTGTTTGTTATTGTTAACTCTTCTGAAGACAGGAGATCCTAATTTGGCTGAGTTAGCACAATCAGGGAAACCCTTCTGCTTTAACCTTCACAAAAGGTAATCTCACGCAAGCTAGTCTTTTAAAGACAAATTTAGTGGTGTGCAAGTGCATATGTACGTGTGTATGTGTGTGTGCAAGTGCGTGTGTGTGTGTGTGTGTGTGTGTGTGTGTGTGTGTGCGCGCGCGTGCGCACCGATTAGTTTTTGTCAGTTTGATGGGCAGAAGGGACCTTCACTGAGGAAGTGCCTCCATCAGGTAGGCCTGTGGGTGTGTCTGTGAAGCATTTTCTTAATTGCCAAAGATGTCGGAGGGCCCAGCCCACCGTGGGTAGTGCTACCCCTTAGGCAGGTGAGTATGGACCTTAGAAGAAAAGTAGGTTGCAAGCCAGTGAGCAGCATCCCTTATGGTTCCTACTTGAGTGCCTCTCCTGACTTCCCTCCATGATGATCTGTATCGGATAAGGTTAAATGAACTCATTCCTCTCCAAGTTGCTTTTGGGCAGATTTTTAGTCATAGCAACAAAAAGCAAACTAGGCAAGCATATGTGTGTATGCACTGCATGAGCAGGGAGAACCATGTGCGCATGTGTGAAAGGAGTTGGTTCTCTCCTTTCACCTTTATGTGGGTTCTGGGAATTGAACCCAGATCTCCAGGTGTGCACAGCAAATGTTTTGAGCTGAGCCAGCTTGTTGGCCTGTCATGTTCGTCCATGGTGCTTATCTTTCTGCTCCCACCTTACCTGCTGTTCTGCATTTGTGTTGAGAGCTCTCAGCCTGTTTCAGAGAATGGAGGCCGTGATTCGTGAATTGTGACTAAGAGCATAGTAATTCATACTGATAATTCGTACTTTTATCTTCTGACAGCTTATTTCCTGAATGCTTAATCTGGTGCAGGCTGCCTTGTTAAGTATTCTATACATGCTGTAAAGTTACAAAATGCTGAGAACAAAGGACAGGCACTATTACAAATTGTGGTCCTTTTTACAAATAAGGAAACAGATTCCGAGTGGTTAAATAACAAGCTTATGGCCCAGTGGCTATTCAGAGCCAAGCAGCAGGATCAGACCCGGCGCTCAGACCCACCCACTGGTGTTCTACCTTGGAAACACTGTCTTACCTTCTCATTCCTTCCAGAAATTGTCAAAAGGAACGTAGCAGTGAGATCCTACTTTAGCTGCAAATGGGAGAACCTGCATTTCCAAAGCCAGGTTCTCCTAACTCCCATCATGCACTGGTGTCAGGACTCCCCCTGCAGTGTTGTAGTCTGTCAGTCATCTCAACCTTGGAGGCTCTGCTCTCCCCTCTCAGAAGCAAATTACTTATCAGTTCAGAGCTGCTACTTCTCTTGGGGCAGCCAGGCCAGTGGCTTTAGGTTGCTTATGAAGACACGGAATTAAACAAACTTCCCTGAATCCTCAAGCTGAGGGGCCGCAACTGCCTGAGGTAAACCAGGCCTCAAGTGAGTTTGGAGTAATTTATTACTCTCTTATCCAAAATGACAAAACAGCCTGTGCGCATGAACTAGACACATGGAGTTTTTTCAGGTTGCATAACAGGCTCGCCTCCTGGGCCAGAAAAGGCATGCTTGGTTTCACATATACCTCTGTTCAAGTTTCTAGAACATCCTCCTTTCTGATTTATGTGGGTTTGGCACTGACTTCCAGCACTTGAACTAAAAATGTCTGCTTTCCACCTCCCCTGAGCAGCAGATGATCTACAGAGTCATCAACTGCAGAAGAAAAGGAAAGCTGCCTTACGTAAACAAAGACTTTTAATTTGTTGGTTTTATTAGGCAGCCCGCTTACTGATTTTCTTCCAGAAAACTATGGGATGCTACTATTTTGAAGGGGAAAACCTTAAGGGTTATTCTGGTAAATGGGTGTTTTATGAAGCCTATGAAGTCCTGAAGAAGCCCAGGTTTTAGGGGAAAGGTGAGAGGAAGGACCATGGTAAATGCAGTGGGGGCAGGGAAGAAGGAAGAAGGGAATTCCAGTAAGAGCTGGGTGCTAACACACTGACCTGGAGACTTTTATAGAAAGTTCCAGACAGACACACAATTGAATAGGAGAGAGAGAGAGAGAGAGAGAGAGAGAGAGAGAGAGATCACCTTACCACCTTACCAGCATCACACAGCACCAACAGTTCTTACTCTTGACTTGATTTCTTTAAATTATATTTAAGGTTAAAAGACAAATTACATGAATCGGAGATCAAACTCAGATCCCCAGGTTTGCCTACAAGCTCCTTTAGCCACCAACCCTCTTATTTACTCACGATTATGGTTTTTTTTCTTCCCCATCTTGTATTATTGGGAAGTAAACCCCTGTATCACTTAGTTCCTATTTCAGTAGATATTTCTAGAAAACACTTCTAAAACATAATTTTGATATGACATTATATGACATTACAGCTAAAATAGGAGTCTCTCCCTAGTATCAATCGTGCAGTGGGATTCAGTTTCCGGTTTGTTTGTTTGTTTGTTTGTTTTTCACTAAGTTTTGCTTTCAAGGTGGTGAGTTCAAAGTAATTGAACCAGAATCCAAACAAAACATTGTGTCAGATTACTCAACAGCTCCCCACTGCTATGCATCTTTCATCTCACCCCCACCCCTCTATCCCCTCTCCTCCTTGCTCCTTCAGCTTCTTTGTTGAAGGCATTGCACCATCCTCCATATTGATTGCGTGCCTGTGATGTGTTATAATGTGAATTGAAATCAACAGATTGAAGAGATTCTGGTGTTCCTTTTGTGTCCAGCACTCTTCCCAGGTGATGGTGTATCCATCCGTCCATCAGACAGCATGGGGTTCACCTGGCTGTTTTCATTCAGTGATGCTGACCCCCTTGAGGACCAGTGTGTAGATTTACTTATTTATGAGGGGTTGGAAAGCAGTTCCAGTTGGCATTGTCTCAGAAAGGAAAACAAATTGTGTCTCTTTTCTTCTGAATTGATTATCCTACCCAGCAGTCTATTTTGGTTAAGAAAGGCAAGTTACTTCATTGTGTTTTCCCATTTTTCTACATAACAGTTGGATCACAGACACCATCCATGTAATAAGAACCAGGTTTTTATTAGGTAACTCTTTGGCCTCCGTGATGTAAAGGCCTTTACTCTTGTTCTGGTCCACTGTGGCTTAGCTGATGGATGCTCACAGGGTCCAATCCAGGGAGAGCAGAAGCTTGAGTCAGGGTCTCCTCTGGATCTGTTGCACACACAGCCCCAGTATCTTAAACAGCTTCTTGCTATGCCAGGATAGTTCTCAACCTTCCCAGACTTTTTCTGCCTCAGACCTGGACTCACATATTTGGTTCCTTAGTAGGAAGCCATAGTTGCAGACTGGCACTGAAGGTGCATATTGCTTATGGGTTGGGATTTGTTTCTAGGTCCTTCTGGTGGGCAGAAGCACACACTTGTATGTACATGCTTCTATCCGTACATATAAATATCATATTTGTATCTTTATATATGTGTATTTGTGTCAGTGGGGACTTTGTAATGTGTTGTAATTTTAAATATAAATATATATGCCTGTGTACATATTTATTAACATGTAAGTTCTTCTGGATAATTCTTATCCATATTTGTGCTCGTTTCCTTTATATTGCTGTAGTAAAATACCTGGACAAAAAGCAACCTGAGGAGAAAGGATTTATTTTAGCTTACAAGTTCAAGCTGCAGTCCATCTCCTTGGAGAAGACATAGCAACAGGACCCCAGGGCAGCTAGTCACATTGTACACTCAGGAGCAGGAAGAAGTACATGTATACATACCCCCTTATATAGTTTAGGACTTCCTGCCTAAGGAATGGTACTCCTCACCATGAGCTGGGTCCTCCAGCATCAGTCAGCGCGGTTAAGACAGTCCCCATAAACATGCCTACAGGCCTAAGACAATCCCCATAAACATGCCTACAGGCCTAAGACAGTCCCCATAAACATGCCTACAGGCCAACCCAGTGTAGACAGTCCCCATAAACATGCCTACAGGCCAACCTAGTGTAGACAGTCCCCATAAACATGCCTACAGGCCAACCCTGTGTAGACAGTCCCACACCGAGAGTGCTCACAGGTGATTTCATTGTTGTATCAAGCCCATTCTCAAAGCTAACTGCAATACTTTTTCCTGTGGTATCTGTGTCTTAGTGATTCTCTTCAGTTTTAACAGTGTATCTTCTTTCAGCCATGTCAAGACTGCCTTTGTCTCAACAACACCAAGAACACATCTCATAACCACTCTTTTCCTCATAATACATTCAGACATCACAGTAATACACCAATAGGACATTGAAAACAAAGTGAGCTTGTTTTTTAAGCTTGTATTTTTCTTTTCCCCTTACTTTATTTTTGTCATTCTCAAGATATGTCCCAGTTGGATCTACCATCTGATTATAGAATTAGAGGCTGGAGGGATGGTTCAGTGAGTGCTTGCCACACAAGCACCCGTGCCTATAATCCCAGTGCTGTGGGAGGCAGAGACAGGAGACTCTGAGGTTTTTTGTGTTTTCCTTTGGTTGTTTTTTTGTTGTTGTTGTTTTTTGTTTGTTTGTTTGTTTTTTGCTATCAGCCTAGCCCTGGATTCAGAGAGAGACCTTGTCTCAAGGAGGTAGATAAACTTAGGGGAGAATAGAAGATCCTCCAGTGTCCCCTTTTGGCCATCACAAGTACCTAGCACACACATGTGCACATGTGTGCACACACAAATACTATACGTGCACACACATACACACACACATACACACACTCACACACACACATATATCCAAAGCATAGAATCACTTGGAACAGTTCCTTTTGGCATGACTATACCAACAATTTGTTGACATACACACTCATGTCTTTCATTTTATTCTTTTTCTAAGGGTTTGCATTTTAATTTTAACACTTATTTTATAATAAAGTAAAATCTGGAAAGCCAGATGTATTCAGTTTCTCTGCCCCTGAAGGCCTCCCTCTTCTTCCCTCGCCTTCCTCAAAGCTCAGCTGTCTTTCTTTAGCCTGCCCTTGCAGCTTTGTTTTAATAAGAGTGTTTGTGTGTGTGCATGCATCCTCCTCTCAGATAAATAAATAAATGGGTGCGTGTGGCTCACTACACATCCTAGAGCTCACAGCTGCTTTGTCTTCCTGCCGCCCGGGCTTCACTGAGGAGGGCTTTGGCAGTCTCGTGGTGATGGACGTTTGCAGTTTTCAGGATGCTGCAATTACACACTTTATACCACAGCTAAAAGTGTGATGGCCTGCTCTCTGCAACCTGGCCAATGGCATGGTGGTCATAGCAGTTTGATCAGTAAATTGCAGTCTGGATTTCTTACTGCAGGGAAACAGTATGCTTTAAAACAATGTCATCTTGGTCTTAGGGGTGGAGCCCCAGCAGATATTGATAAAGCTATGTATATGATTCTTGGTGCAAGCAGACCTAAAACCCATTAATATCGTGCTTCTGAATATGGAGTGCCTACTTATCTAGGAAGCAGGGCCCCCATGGCTGATAGGATATGCAAGCAGGTGAATGCTAGCTGTGACTAGCACCAAGAAAGATTTATTATTATTGTCTGATGTAATGAAGGGAATTGTTGGGCTTTGTAGTCATAGATCATATACCCTATAAATTATTATCCCTCCCTTAAGTAGACTTACTAGAAATAAGAGAGAAGCTACGGAGTGACTTAGAAGTCAAAAGCACATACTGCCTTTGCAGAGGACCTGAGTTCAGTTCCCAGCACCCACATCTAGAGGCTCATACTGCCTATAATTCCTGCTCCAGGGGATCTGATACTCTCTTCTGGGCTTCACCTGCACACATGTGCACATACCCATACACAAGCACACGTGCATACACATAATTTGTAGAATATAAATCAAAGAATATTAATGTGAAGAGGAGGAGGAAGAGGAGGAGGAGGAGGAGGAGGAGGAGGAGGAGGAGGAGGAGGAGGAGGAGAAGGAGAAACTTTGGTGTGGCCTGGCAGTCATGCTACCATAGGCCTGAGCACTCAGGGTGAGAAGAGAGGCAGAGGGGAAGGTCACTGCTGAGTTCCAAGTGTCCTCACTGGAGGCTGGCTGTGCCACGGGCAGGGTACATGCCCAGAAGGTGTGTTTGAAACTCACTGGTGTGTGAATTTAGTCAGCTGCTCTGTGGAAGCCCAGCCCCCATCTGCCCTACCAACCTTGGACCTGAAGGAAATGTCTGTTCGCAGTGTGATCTTGGGTATACACTCCAGCCCTTTGCAGCCCCTGGACTATATGTCAAAGGTCCCCATGCGGCCTGGAATGTGACACTATTTTTCAGGGCACAGTCCCTGGCATTGAGATATTCCAGCCCTTTAACCACACTTCCGTGCGAGGGGGCTGGGCTAGCACTCCTCTTTATGTGTTCTTATTCATGTATCAAAGGTTTGGCTTCCCTGTCCCTGGTCTTTCTGTAAGCCTTGGGGATCTTGTGGTTGTTATTGTTTACCTCTGCTGTTTTCATCATGACCGACTCCTCTAGCCTTGTTCCTTTGGGATGGAGATTTTGATCTCTTTAATGGACTTCCCCTTCCCTTTCTTTAAAGGTTTGTTTTGTTGTTCTTTATGTTAGTGCAGAAGAGGGCACCAGATTCTCTGGAGCTGCAGTCACAGGTGGACATGAGCCAGCCAGCGTGGGTGCTAGGAACCGAACTCAGGCCTTCTGAACGAGAAGCAAGCACCCTGGTCCACTGAGCTCTCTCTCTCTCTAGACCCAAGCTTCACTTTTCTTACCTTCAACTAAATGTATTTAAGATTTTTATTCATGCTCTTTAAGTTCTAAGTAATTACCACATCTGTTTGAAATCACTCTGTAGCTATGAATAAGTTCTGGGTGCTCTTAAGTTTTCAGAGGAGTGACTTTGGGGGTTCCAATTTGCACTGTTGATGTCTAATCTTACTGCGCCATGGTAGCTCACAGTGTTGGTTTTGGTTCACTTGAGGGATGCAGTTTGAGATCAGTCACCGTGTAACCAAGCAGGCCTACAACTTGCTGTGTAACCCAAACTAGCTTCAAATTCTTGATTCACCTGCCTCAGCCTCCCAAATGATTACAGGCCTCTGTCACCATACCTGGTTTAGGATATCATTTTTGGAGGCTACTTATGGGAACACAATTTATACACTAAGTCATACATTAGGAGTTTTTGATCAGTTTTCACCTGTAAATTTGTGTTAAAAAAATGAATCTTCTGCTCGTGGGGTACTATATTCTTAAAGTAGCAATTAGTTTGGGTTGGTTAGCTTGCTGCTTCGCCTGGTGGAGTTAATGTCCATCCAGCCCCCTCTGCCTGGGTCCAAGACATGAAAGTACATACTGAGGGCTGGTTGCTTTGGTGTGGTCCACAAAATGTCCCCAGGCCAAGGGAGACATGGCAGCTTCGTCATTGCTGCAAACAAGGCTGATTTATAGGAGTTAACAATTATATAGTCCCTGCTTAATTTGCCTAGAAAACCCTTGATCATCCTGGCTGTTCTGTGATGGATATGTATCCTGTACCATCCTCTAAGAATGGAATTGATGAATGTCCTTAAGAACAGGAGGCCTGCCCCAGGTCCCCATGCCCAGTGTCAATGCTGATGCTTGCTTACGTGACCACGTGGGTGTCACATGTCACCTTACTTCCCAGAGCTCTGCTTCTTCACCCCTCATGTAGAAGCACACTCTAACTTGCATGAGGCTCAGGCGAGATATCCTCAAAATGTATATATTACCTAATTTATTATTTTTGTGTGTGCATGATGTAGTGGTGTCCTTTTCATGCCATGGTAGGTGTGTGAAGGTCAGAGGACAACTTGTGAGACTCAGCCGGGTCTTTCCTTTACCACATGGGTTCCAGGGATCGAACTCAGGTCATCTGGCTTGGCAGCGAGTGCCTTTACCCACTGAGCCATCTTGCTGACCGTGAGACTCGGATTTTAAAGGTGTAGGTAGAAGATATCTGAGAGGAAGTGGTATTTGAGTGTGACCTCAGTGACCTTTGACCCTTTCTGCCCCCAGAAGGGGCTTGGACAGGGCGAGGACAAAGGAAATATTCGGAGGTGTCTGAAATTCTCCCTTGTCGTTCTCTTCTTCTCCATCAGTGTGAAAGACAGACGCCGCAGCCATGACCACCCACGTCACTTTGGAAGATGCCCTGTCCAACGTGGACCTGCTGGAGGAACTGCCCCTCCCAGATCAGCAGCCATGCATCGAGCCCCCGCCATCCTCCATCATGTACCAGGTAATGAACATAGCAGCATGCAGAGGAGAGACCTGGATTGCAGAGGTCCTATAAGAGGACCTGCCCTAAAGTACAGGGAGGAGGAGGCCTGTATCAAGAAGGTGAAAGGTCAGGAGCTGATGGAGTCCCTATGCACTCTAGGAGCCCAGTGGAAGGAATAGATTAACTAACAAATGTGTGCCTGGACCATTTCCCTCCCCTAGGGAGCGTTTGTTGATCTGTTCTGACCCCAAATTCCTTCTGGACTGTTCCTGTTATTGCACCACCCGGATTATGGCATCCCTGATCTCATGAATTAAATATTGAAGCTTAGTAGCCTCTAGAGTCTGCCTGAGTAATTACTTTTCCTTCGTGTACGTGACAAGAGCTCACATAAGCCCGCATGGCAACCCGTGGCTCAGGGAAGTGGGTCACAGTTGTTTGCTTTGGCCCTAGATCAGATCTTTCGATAAACTGCCATCCCATTACATACAGCTATGACCCTGGCAGGCCCGATGAGAAGGACATTCACACAGCTAGAGGCAGCCTGGCCAAAGCCCCTCATCTGGGTGTGCCAGGCTGAATGCCAGGTTAAGAGAGAATGTGTTAATTTGGGAATTGGGGCTATCTTGGACCTTTTTGCTAAGGCTTAAATGGTGAAAGTATAATTCATTTTTTTTCATTCATTCAGTAATTAAATGTATCAATCACATACTTGAAGATTTATTTCCTAAATTTGACTTATAAGTAGCTTTTAACATAGATTACAATTTGAATTATATAAGCATATTTTAATTTTAGTTATACATAGAGAGATTTTCATTATAAACAAAATGGAAAAGTATAGCAAGAAATTTCTTATCCCAACATACCCCTCTCTGTATTCATGAACATTTCGGTTTATTAAATATATAATGGTATATATTTATTCTTTTTACTAAAATAGGAATTCATTTTTGCATAAATATATATCATTATATATACATATATGTGTGTGTATATAATTCATCTTTTCCTTAGAATTTATTGTGGAGCCAGGTGTGGTGACTCACAGCTGTAATCCCATCATTAAGGAAGCAGGATTGCTATGAGTCTGAGACCAGCCTGAGCTACAGAGAGAGACTCTGTCTCAAAAGATCACAGCGAGAAAAACTTCTCCTGTGGATATTACATGGGCATTGGTGCAGCAATGGCACCTTCTGGCTAAGCGGCTCGTGGTCCCTTCCAGCCTGTAGTACACACTGACATCTATTTCAGCTTTGGCTGGGTGTTTCCATCTTCCCAGGCTGTTGTAAAAGTGCAGCGGTGGTCTGGCTCATCCATTGACACCTGTGTGCCCTCAGGCACTCGTGTCTGAGTGGCTGGATAAACGCCACACACACCTAGACTGTTAGCAGCTGTTTGGTCTTGTGTAGCTAGCTGGAAGTATGGTTTCCTTGTGCTCAGATGTCTTTCTTTTAAATTCATGATGACACGCATATAAAACAGATTAATGTCAGCACGTTTATCACGTGAATAAATAGGCAAAGTTTATCAGTAAAGCCTTACTAACTGGAACTTAAAAGTGTCAGTTCAGGCCGGGCAGTGGTGGCACACGCCTTTGATCCCAGCACTTAGGAGGCAGAGGCAGGCAGATTTCTGAGTTCGAGGCCAGCCTGCTCTACTGAGTTCCAGGACAGTTCTGAGTTCCAGGGCAACCAAGGCCATACAGAGAAACCCTGTCTTTAAAAAAAAAAGTATCAGTTCAGAATTAAATGGTTACTTCTGAGGCTTGGTTGAGTGAAACCAGTCACCTTGAGAAGTAGGTACTGCCTGTCTGCCCTCAGCTGAGCTGGGGGTAAGGGGTAATATTTGAAGCCATGGGGCAGTAGGTTTCCACAGAAGGCTCGTGGTTTTTTTGGCAGCTGTTTGTTCCCTGGACACCCAGCCAGCTAGGATATGTTTTCCAACAACCAAATATCCCTGCTGTCCTCTGCCTCCACAGGCTAACTTTGACACCAACTTCGAGGACAGGAATGCATTCGTCACAGGCATTGCAAGGTACATTGAGCAGGCAACGGTCCACTCCAGCATGGTAAGTCTCCATGACCCACATGTGCAGATGCATACCCTGCAGAAGCAGGACAAACCATGGGCAGCTTCCCATACCAGACCTATGCTTAGCTACCCCAATATGCTCTACCATTGTCAGCTGACCTATGAAAGTCTATTCTGGAAAAAAAAAAAAAGTTCCTCCTAAAACTGACAGTGATGTGGTTTTGCAAGATATTATTTATTGACTCAAAGAAGCTGCTATCCTAAATCATTCAAGAAGGGAGCCAGTTGTTTTCCATTCCTCTTTCGGTCTGACTTTAAGAGTGCAGAATGCTCTTCTTCTCTTTTATCCTTACAGACATTTGCAGAGTTCTAGATTCCTCATCTGTGGGTGCCTGCACATAGGTCCTGTATGTCCCTGGACTGTTCTCATCATGTAGGATGTTCTACAAACGCAGCTCATTTGTTATGCATTGTGTGTCTGCTATGAGCTGATTCTAGAGTTAGTGTGGGGCCAGTCTCAGTTCTCGGTGAGTCAAGTGCGAAAGAGACAAGCTCACTAAACACCTTTTCTAGGCAGACATTTCAGGTTCATTGTCTCATTTAAGCCTCACACAGACCCTGTGAGGTAGGTCATTGGCAGCCCCGCTATCTCAGCCGGCCAACATTGGAGCCTCTCAACTGTTAAGAAATCGACTCAGGGTCTCATAGCTGATAGGTGGTAGTTCTAAGCTTAGGACTCTATGGTGACAAAGCTGGGCCCTTGGACTGGTTTTTCTTTTCTTTTTTCTTTTTTCTTTTCTTTTTTTTTTTTGGCAGGCAAATAAGAAAACTGTATAAATGTTTCACATTGTGATAAAAGTTTGGTGTTCAGCTTTTCAAGCGGCCTTGAGAAGGCCAGAGGAAACTTGGTGGAGGAAGCCACTTTTCAGTGCAGCCTTGCAAGAGGGTAATGATAGCATATATTGTGCACGCTGCTCTTTGAGATGTAGGCAGGTCAATCTGCAGCATCAGATAGCATCAGAGGCTCATAATAACACTGAGGCTTGCAAAGGGATCATTATACCTATTGTAGAGATGAGAAGCCTGAGGTCTGGAGTAATTAATAAGTTGGCCATGGTCCTACAGCTAGTAAGTCCTTACGTGAACCTGGGAATAGTCCTGACCTCTTTCTATGGTTCTGTCCATCCCATGGAAGGTTGAAGCAGTCAGCGATGAGATGGGGAGGGGGCTAGCAGGTGAACATTAGCAG
This sequence comes from Mastomys coucha, assembly GCF_008632895.1. Classification (NCBI taxonomy): domain Eukaryota; kingdom Metazoa; phylum Chordata; class Mammalia; order Rodentia; family Muridae; genus Mastomys; species Mastomys coucha. Next base: position 41,420,786 of record NW_022196911.1, on the reverse strand, counting down.
GAGCAAAGACAGAATTTTCAGACTGCCCAAAATTGAGGTGTGTCTCTGTGTGGTACTTTATATAGCACTTACCCAGAATGAGGTCTATACATGGAGATCATATTCGATACCTAGGCCACCATAGCAAAATCCCATAAGTAGATGGTTGCAATGGTGGGTGTTTCTTTCTACAGCCTAGGGGATGTGATTCCTTGACCAGGTGTCAACAGGGCTGCTCTCCCCTGATGTTTCTCTGGCTACTCTGGCTTGTTCCTCACAAACTCCCAGGTGTCAGATGTCTCTATGTGTACCCAAGTTTCCTCTCTCTTTACAAGGATTGAGCGAGAGTCTGCCCTCACGATGTCCTCTGAGCTCCAGTCACCTTTCAAAAGGGCCCACCTAGAAACAGAATGGCAGTCTCAAGTATGAACGATGCATGAGGAGCCTGTAACTGAGCACTTCCATTCATTTCATCAGAGGGCAGATCAGAGGCTGGAGATGAAGCTCAGTTGTTTGGGTGCCTGTCTAGAACATGCAAAGCCTTGACTGTTATATACCAAATCTGCAGCACCAAATAAACTGGGTGTGGCCTGGAAAATGCTTGTTATCCCAGCTCTGGAGAGGTGGAGGCAGGAGGATCAAAAGTTCAGGATCACTTTCTCAGCTACATAGGAAGCATGAAGCAAGCTTGGACTAGAGACCCAACCAACCAACCAACCAATCAATCAATAAACAAACAAACAGCAGTGGACAATTTTCAGTCATGAGAGAGAAGGAGCCAAACTCTGGTTCAGCCAGAGTTTATCCATAATTACTCTTGGAATGGGCTATAAAGGAGAGCAAATAGAACACGAACGCTGGACGAGAGTCTCGAAACGATTGTTACTGGGAGCATGAAAGGGTGGAGGCAGGGATTTTAGGGGACAGCTGTAATGGTTAGGTACATGAGAGAAACCAGATGTCAACTCCATAATGATTCTTTTGAGTGGGAGGAACCAGAACCAGACTGAGGTATCTCAGAAATACCAGGTCACAGGCTCGGACAGGCAAATCTGAAGGACTGGCTGGCTCTAAACATGATTCTATTTGTTTTCTGATGCTGCTGTGACAGATTGCATAAACTTACTGGCTTAGTAGGTAGACTGCTTGCCTAGCATTCACAAAGCCCTAAGTTTTGTCCCTAACACCCACATAAACCAGGTGTAGGGGTAAATGCTGTCATCTTAGCACTTGAGAAGTAGAGACAGGAAGATCAGAAGTCCAAGGTCATCCACAGCTGCCTAGAAATACATATCTCTAGAATATATATATATATATATATATATTATACTATTTTATCATATATATACACATACATATATAAAATATGGCCCTAAGAAGAACCAGTAACTCAAGGTTCCCAAGGCCCCATCCAGAGCGCTTTCCACCACGCCCTCTTGACCCCTGTATTCTGGGCTTGTTATGTAACAACCATGGGTGAGATGTCCAGAGGGCAGAGCGCACATCTTGGTTCTCAATCCTGTTTCTGGCACAGAGCCTGGGACCTGAAGATGCTTGCTGTGGCCTTTTTTTTAACTGATTGAAATCATGCGCACTGAGGGCATTCGGAGGCTGAGAATAGCCACGTGTTTCTTACATTACTGTCAGTTCCTCTTTCAGACATGTGTGCCCAAACTGAAGAGAAAGCAGGCAGCCCATGGTTTGGTTTCGGTTGTTTCAGATCTCAGGGACAGCATGTTACTGACTTCTTAATTAAGAATGAAAGCTGTTGCTATTGAATAGACTCAAAATAAGTAGCAAATTCCAAATTCAATTGGATTCTTCCCTAAAAAAAAAAAAAAAGTATTATAAAGTGGATATGATAAATAAATTTAAATTTTAAAGTTCATTTTTCTCTAGATATATTTACAAGAAGAGGAAGCATAATGCTAATTCTTGCCTCCTAATATTCTTTGAGGTATGCTTTCCATAACTGGAAACCGCTTAAAATATATGCATCTATATTTTAATCATCTTCACAATGTTATACAACTGTCACCACCATCTAATTTCATTACCCCATACAGACATCCTAGCACATTAGCAATCAACCCAGGTCCTCTCCCCACGTGTTCCCATCAACCACAGTGTGTCCGTAAGGCCGTGCCGTGCCTCTTGTGGGTATTGCATCCAAAGGAATCGTACAATACATGACCTTTCATCTGGCTTTCACTGAAGCTCATATTAGATCAGATATCCTGAGATGTAAGGTGCACGTGACTTACCTGAGGACTTTGCTGGAGTGTGGGTTCTTATTCATAGGCTCGGACAGACTCGTCAGCAAGCCTCCGGGAGATGTTGATCCCAGGCGGTCCAGATGAGAGCCCGGAGAAGTCAGTGGCCCTAGTGTTTGTTATATGTCTCTGATGACCGTGCTTTGCCATTTCAGAATGAAATGCTGGAGGAGGGCCACGACTATGCAGTCATGTTGTACACCTGGCGCAGCTGCTCCCGGGCCATCCCACAGGTGAGACCATCCTTGGCCTTCAGGGAGGCCTCACTGCCTCTGCAGTGCCCCTCCAACCTGAACCCAAGCCAGAGGGCTGAGTTCCCCAGGTGACAGGAAGCAAATCTGGGCCTCCAACCCAAAGGACTTCCCATAATGCGGCTGACAAGGTCCACGTCCAGAGTCTTCAAAACAGTTTCCCAGCCCGTACTGTGCACAGTACTTTATTTCCAATCCCGCACGTACTGTGCACAGTACTTTATTTCCAATGCAGCCCATGTCTCTTGTCACCCAGGCTGCCACAAAGGTTCTAAAGTAGCAAGTGTGATATCGCCTCACTTCTTCACCTAAACCCCCTGCTGCAGATGGCCCTGGGTCTTTTTATTGACACAGACATATTTTATAAATCCATATCGTTACCACAAAACCGCATTGTTTCTCATTTTTTACACTGTCTTGGACTTGTTGAAAATACAGGTAGTTGCCGGGCAGTGGTGTCGAAAGCCTTTAATCCCAGCACTTGGGAGGCAAAGGCAGGTGGATTTTTGAGTTTAAGGTCAGCCTGGTCTACAGAGTGAGTTCCACGACAGCCAGAGCTACACAGAGAAACCCTGACTCAAAAAATAAAACAACCAACCAAACAAATACAGATATTTTATTATCATTGACATTTTTGCATTTTGGATTCCATTGTAACGAAACCAGCAAACCACATGCACATCAAGTAAACAGAGGTGCTCTTCTCTCTTCCTTTTAGCGCTCATATTTAGGGGCAACTATTATTAATTTTTTTTTTGTACTTTTCACATTTTCTAAGCCTGGTTTTGTTTTTCAAAGAGTTGATTGTCTTACAAATGTTTTCATTATCTTTGTGTATTCTCTCTCCCTCTCTCTCGGGAAGGTATGTACACCCATGGCGTACATGGGTCAGAGGGCAATCTGTAGAAATTGGTTTTCCCCTATTCAGACAGTCAGGCTTGAAAGCAAGTGCCTTTCTCCACGGAACTGTCAAATGGCCAGCCTCAGGATTTCGTTTTACTGGAGAAAGGTACTAACGTGGAGCTGTGGCTTAGTGGTAAAGCATTGTTAAACATACTCAAGGTCTTGATGCCCAAGGCCTGGATTCTTTCCCTAGCAGTATTAGATAAGTAGATAGGTAGATAGGTAGGTAGGTAGGTAGATAGATAGATGGATGGACGGACAGATGGATGGATGGATGGATGGGTGGGTGGGTGGTGGATAAACAGACAGACGGATAGATAAAGTTAAATAAAATAGGTTTCAAATCATACTTAACTGTTCTGTGGCCTTTTTGCCTGTCAGGTGTGGTGGTACCTTTTCATAGTCACTCCAGAGATCCACCTTAGCCCCTCTAATGTTTGTAATGGTATATGTGTATGGATGTATATGATTGTAACACTTTGTCCATTTAATAACCCACTAGCAGCTATCTAGTCATTGATAACCATAAGAGATTATCCTTGTCCAGTGTAGTGGTACTCACCAGTAACCGAGCACTGAGGAGGAGGAGGAGGCATCTTCAGTTTCAGACCAGCATGGACTGCATACTGAGTCACTAATAAAAAAAGAAAAAATGTATTGGCTCACTCTCACACCCAGCCAGCCCATTAGGAGGCTTGGTGCATGTGTGCTCACAAAACATATGGCATGTGATACCAAGGGTACATGCTGACAAAAAGCACCAGGCAGAAGAAATGGGTCCCTGGATGACACAGCTTAGGTTATCCGTCAGTAACTTGGATATGTCTGGGGAGCTTTGCACCAAGCACGTAGCATAACAAGGGGAGACTGGTTCCTGGTCGTGTGCATCAGGAGAAGAGAGGACGTTGCAGATTTCCATCAACACGCGTATATAGCCAACTGTAAAGGCACAGGCCAGCAGGAAAAGGAGCAAGACGAAGTGCTGGCATCAGCTGGCTCCTTCACTGCGACCAGTCTCCAGGGAGTCTGCCTCAACTCCCTCTCACTAGGGTGACCCTATCCATTGTCACCCCACAACAAGATGCTACGTGCATGCGCATGAGGTGGCAGCTGGGAACCAAGATGATGAAGCGGCCCCTCTCGCTTTCACAGGTGAAGTGCAATGAGCAGCCCAATCGGGTAGAGATCTATGAGAAGACGGTGGAGGTGCTGGAGCCAGAGGTCACCAAGCTCATGAAGTTCATGTACTTTCAGGTGAGTGGGGTATGGGCAGGTCCACAGCAGAAGGCTCAGGTGAGTGGGGTATGGGCAGGAACACAGCAGAAGGCTCAGGTGAGTGGGATGTGGGCAGGTCCACAGCAGAAGGCTCAGGTGAGTGGGGTGTGGGCAGGAACACAGCAGAAGGCTCAGATGAGTGGGGTGTGGGTGGGTCCACAGCAGAAGGCTCAGGTGAGCGGGATATGGGCAGGAACACAGAAGGAGGCTCATAAAGCCCCCCATCCCTCCACATCTAGACTTTGGTGCCATGTCACTTTGGTTTTATCCAGCTAATATTCTTGAGAGCCACCTACACCCCTGTGGGTGAGCCAAACCAACAGGTTTCCCCGCCTCCACAGAGGACGTGTCCTAGTGAGTTTGTATGCTTGGAGCACAGAGCGATGAAAATACACTATATTTTCTGACATGAGTAAAATACGATTTACAACAGTTGTAGGTTGCAGAGTATCTACAGGTAGTTGTCGCTTTAGGGGCAATGGCATGGAGCTACGACCCGGGTGACGAGAGACAGGAACGTGGTGGTCCCGAGGAGGGTTCCAGGAAGACGGACAGTCCTGCAAAGCCCCAAGGCCTGTAGGGATGAGTGTGTTCCAGAAATGGAGGACAGGGAGCGAGTGAGCTGCAGAACAGTAAAAGCAAGGAAGTGGAAGAAAGGGAGGCTGGAGGGGACAGGGACTCATGAAATGGGCACTGTGATCCTGGAGCTTTGGATTGGGTGATGTGGGCTGACCTGAACTTTTAGGACATCTGGCCTCTAGGTAAGGAAATGCTTGGGAGATGGAGGTGGGAAGAGGCTGGGATAGAGGAGCGTGGAGGAGCAAGAGACCAGTCAGGAGCTCTGGAAGAGTCATCTTTAGAAGAGGAGGAATAGGGAGACGGGCAAGGGCCTTCACAATGACAGGGAGAGCGAGGGGATAGCATGTAAGGACAGGAGGCGTGGGCAGCCAGTCACTTCCTGGGGTCTCACTGGCCACTGTGTGAGTGGCAGGGAACACTTCAGAGCCAGTCTGTACCCCATAGTGGGCGACACAGCATATACAACCCACCCCCTACATATGTTCCATTCATAGAGTGTTGACACTGGCCAGGATCCACCCTGAAGTGAGAGTCTAGGCAAGAGCTAGGACTGTACTGGGGGTGCCTCAGCCTGGGTAAAGAGCAATGCTAGGTGGAAACCCAGCACCGCTGTTTTCTAACTGTGTGTAATTCACTTTATACACACGTGCACATGCGTACATACACAACAGGCACGTGCGCACACCAGCACAGGGGAATGAAGCCTGCCTCTCAGGGTGGTGGAAAAGATAAACTCAGTCTCTCTGTAGGAGCCCAGAAAGGCTCTATGACAGCTTAAAGTGTTTTATAGCTGTTGTTAGCATCAGAGATGGCCTGGCTTCCCAGAGCCTAAAGTCTGTTTGGGGAAGCAGATCCAAGAGAGAAGAGCCATCAGAAACTAGGTGGGAAATGAGGAGCTTCCCCAAAAGAGGTGTCCATGGAAGGAAAGATCTTGGATGATTCACAGCCATGTGCCTCGCACCATGGCCATTGACTAAGCGTAGAGACAGCAGTAGTTAACAGTGGAACTCCTCAGCAACACGGGGCTCACTCCAAGCACTCAGCAGCCACTGTGGCCATGCATATTAGTTACCCTAATGCCTAATGAAGCATCTCCAGGAATCTCAAGAAAGGCAGACGTACTTGGCTCACAGTTTAAAGGTACAGTCCGTCATGGCAATATAAGCGTGTTGGCGGGAGCGCGAGGAGTGGTCAGGTTGTGCCAGGTCAGGAAGTGGGGGGAGGTGAAAGCTGGTGCTCAGCTGGCTTTCTCCTGTTGACTCAGTCTGGGCCACAAGTACACAGGGTCATGCCATATCACGCGTGTGTTCAGGGGAAGCCTTCCCTGTTCAATTAGACCTTTCCGTAAACATACTTCCTGGACACACCCAGGAGTACGCTTCCATGGTGAGTCTAGATCCCACCAAGTTGAAAGTTGAGAGTAACCATTACACCATTGTGAGCACTGCCGGTGGTGAACACTTCCATCATGGCAAAAAGCCTAACCGGACTGGCTCTGACCTGCTGGTCCTTGATGAGAGAAAGGAACTGGCAGTTGGGCACGGTAGGCCTTGGAAGTGGAATGGAGCTCACATCTGCACATAGATCCTCTTCTCCACACACTTCCCTCCCTGTGTTCTTTTTCTTCGTCCTCTTCCTCTTCCTCCTGCTCCTCCTCTATTGTTCACTACCCCTCCATTACACTGTTGCTTCTTCTTGCTTTTGAACTACTTCCCCCTCAGCACATACACACAGGTGACAGATTTTTTGACATATTGTATTTACTCTTCTGAATCCCCAAGGTAGAGTGACAGCCCAGTGTGCTCTGGTGTCTTCACAGAGCTGGGTGTTCATCATGTAATCCATTCTAGAATGTTTTCACCCCTCTGAAAGAAATCTCCTGAGCCATTACCCCATACTACCCCAACACCCTCTCCTTCAGCCTTAGGCAACCACTAAATGTCTTTTTATCTCTGTGGATTTCCTGTTTGGACATTTCCCTACAAAAGAAGTTACACAGGACATGCCTGGCCTCTTGCAGTTGGCAGGTGTTTTTCAGTGTCATCTGTAATATAGGAGGTGACAGGATCTAATTGGTGGTTTTATGGCTGAACACCATGTCATTGTGCACACACATATAGCTTATTTCATTTGTCTATTTACCAGGTGATAGATGAGGGTGTCTTCCCCTTCCGGTCTGCTAGGAATGAAAGCTGGACACCTGGAAGATCTTCTGTCTCATTACAGGCTCTTCTGTTTCTCTTGGGGTGTGAACTGATTGGGGTTTTGTCAACTTGACAGGAGCTAGAGTCATATGGAAAAAAAAAATCATTGACTGATGAAATTTCTCTATTTGACTGGCCTGTAGGCAAGTCTGTGCAGGCATTTCCTCGATTAATGATTGGTGTGGGGGCCAGGCAGTGGTGGCGCATGCTTTTAATCCCAGCACTTGGGAGGCAGAGGCAGGCAGATTTCTGAGTTCGAGGCCAGCCTGGTCTACAGCGTGAATTCCAGGACAGCCAGGGCTACACAGAGAAATCCTGTCTCGAAAAACCAAAACAGAAAAAAAAAAAAAAAAAAAAAAAAAAAAAAAAGATTGGTGTGGGAGGACCCAGTTCACTGTGGGCTATGCCACTCCTGAGCAGGCAGTCTTAGATTATATAAGAAGCAGACTGATCAAGCTGTGGACCCTCCGTGGTCTCTGTTTCAGTTCCTGCCACTGTGTTCTTGTCTTGAGTTCCTGTCCCAACTTCCTTCAGGGTGGACTTTAAACTGTGAAATGTAATAAATCTTTTCTTCCCCAAGTTGCTTTTGGTCACGGTGTTGTTTATCACACCAGCAGACAGCAAACTAGGAAAAGCAGGTCCCTGTGAGTGGAGTGCTGAGTCACTTAGTGACTCTACCCTAGGTGTGCAAGTTTCCTAACTGTCCCTGCAGTCTGTTGTCAGCTCCCAAACCACTGTATTATTGAGGCCACACTACCGCTGTACAATACAGGCCGTACTACATATACATGTGCCCGCATAAGAGTCTCTTAGAGTGGACAGCCCCTCCATTGTTGACTTTGCTCTTCCTTACCGGTAGCTCACTCCAGCCGAGGCCAGCCCCATGCTTCCTTAGGCCTCCAACAGCCTCAGGGCCTTTGCAAGGCAGCTCTTGCTTCCTTCCTTCCCTGGTCCCTATCTTTCTCCTTCTCTTTCAAATTATTTCCCTAAAAGGCCATTTCTTGGTGATTTCAGTCTTTCTCCCTAGAGGAACAGTTCTTAGGAGCCCTTCCCAACCTCCATCGTTTCTTTATTTCCTGCCACATCAAGTATGAAATTCTGCTGCAAAGAATTTATTTTGTTTTCTATTACTTAATTGGCATATATGATCCTTAGGACAGCTTTTTTTCCTTCTTGTTTTGATGTCGACTTGACCTCAGTCCTTACAGTGGTTACATGGTTATATAGTAGATGCTCATAATGTTTCTTGTTGGCTACACCTCTCTCTCTCTCTCTCTCTCTCTCTCTCTCTCTCTCTCTCTCTCTCTTTCCTGGCGTTTCACACATTGGAGACATGGTCCTTCTTAGCAAATGTCTTTTGGACTCATTCATAAAGTAAACTCACTTGGAACCAGTCCCAGCATGCTATTGCAATTAGCTTTGGAAATGGAGACACCTCAGAGAAAGACTGCCTGGCACAGCAGAGAGCCCTTACACTGTTCCTCTGTCCCCAGCGCAAGGCCATCGAGCGCTTCTGTAGTGAGGTGAAGCGGCTGTGTCATGCAGAGCGCAGGAAGGATTTTGTCTCCGAGGCCTACCTGCTGACCCTGGGCAAGTTCATCAACATGTTCGCGGTCTTGGACGAGCTAAAGAACATGAAGTGCAGTGTCAAGAACGACCACTCTGCCTACAAGAGGTCAGAAGTTCTCCCTGCTCCCTGGGCTCTTCTCACAGACTTATTCTCTTATAATAATAGAGTAGCCTTCCTCAAACCAAGCCGTCATGTCAGGGTGATCTGAGGAAGACAGTTCCCAGCTGGGGCTTCAGGAGAGTTGATGTTGGCCGGGCTTTGATGTCCCAAGATGGAATCTGGTCCTCACTTTCCCCATCTAGGGGACAGAAGCAATTTCTGCCATGCCTACCTCAAGGCAGAAAGATTATCATAAGGCATTGCATTGTTGTTTTCTGTGAGAAACAGAAGCCATAGTTTATGTCCCAGAACTGCAAAGCCCAGGCAGTTACCCCAGCGGCCACATTTGGCTGGATCTCTCTCTCCACCTCTCTACTGGACTTGTCTCTCCATGGTCTCCTTTCTCAGGCAGGCCACTGCAATGGCTTCCTATCAGCCCATAGCATAACCCCAGCTTTCCAGAAGAGAGCACCTCCTCATGCATTTGAAAAGTCCCAGCCAAGATTGCTATCAATCCAGCTCGCTAATCCCCTCCATCAGACACTGAGTCAGGTGGAGGTGATCTGAGTGGATGACAGAATTAGCGGGGGACCATGTCATCATTGAAAAAAGGGCTGGGATTGGGAAGTAGTTATTCATCTCCAGAAGCCAGGATATAGCTATCCAAAGACAGGGAACACTATACAACGTCAGATCCCCAGGGAGTTGGTTGAGGCTCCAATGAATGCCTGTGTCTGTCTCTACATCCTGGAAGGGTTGTCCATATCCCTGGCAAAGGACTTAAACCCTATCTCGTCACACCTCCCTTGGATTTCAAGTCAGCCACAGAAAGGAAGAGGGCAGATGTGAAACCTGGATTGCCCAAGAGTTAGAGCCCATCTCAAGGTCAACTCCAGATATCACAGATGGCCACCAGTACAGCATCCTTCCCCATATACTTCCTGTTACGGCCCACCACTTCCATCATGACCATAGCCAACATCTGTGTCCTAAACCAGGCGGGTGTGCTGCTCTCGTTCTCACAAGTTATGGTGACATGAGCTGTGCCCTGCTGGGTTAAGTTGGGACACAGTTAAGCCCAGCCTGTGTTCTCTGTTTCCCTCCCTCCCATCTGTCATCCCATGTTGCTATGCAGCGCTGCGGATGAGAACATTGAGGGAAAGCTGTGTCTGTAATCCATGCTACTTAGAAAGCTACAACAGGAGAATCATCAGCTGGGCCTAGCAGCAAAGGACTGAAGTCCTTGGTAATTTTCATTGGTTCGAGGGTTAGGCTATACAGCGAGTTCGAAGCCAGCCTAATAAACTTAGCAGGAGTCTATCTCAGAAATGAAAAATATTAAGAAGGTTGAGGTCATAGCTCAAAGGCCAAATGCTTGCTTAGCATACACAATGCCATGGGTCCCATCCCCCGGACTACAAACCAACCCAAAAATAGAATGCTGAGATTTTCCTATAATGAACAGAGCACATGGAAAAAAAAAAAAAAAAAGCCGGGCAGTGGTGGCGCACGCCTTTAATCCCAGCACTTGGGAAGCAGAGGCAGGTGGATTTCTGAGTTCGAGGCCAGCCTGGTCTACAGAGTGAGTTTCAGGACAGCCAGAGCTATACAGAGAAACCCTGTCTTGAAAAAACCAAAAAACCAAAAAACCAAAAAAACAACAAAAAAAAAAGTGAAGCTTCCCGCCTGTGATTCAGTTCTACTGGAGTCACTCACTGTGCAGCTCCCTGGAGGTCAGGCTCAAGGACACTGCCCTCACTCTCTGTCTCATCATTCCTTCCTGGCTTCTATTAAATACCCTGAGATGCCAGTGGGTTTTTGTTTGTGATTTCAGGCCCTTTCATGCTCAGCAGCTGTCAGGAGGGTGTGAACGGCCTGAGAGAAAGAGCTGCCAAACACATTTGCCTTTGACCTTGGGATCGCCTGCAGTGTTCAGAGCCCCCCGGACTTTAGGACTTTAGGACTTTAGGATGGGGTCCCTCATTGGCTGAGTGCGGGCAGACTCCCATGAACCCTGTGATTGCTTCCTTCTCTGTGTTTCAGAGCGGCCCAGTTCCTAAGGAAGATGGCGGACCCCCAGTCCATCCAGGAATCTCAGAACCTGTCCATGTTCCTGGCCAATCACAACAGGATCACCCAGGTGAGGACAAGTTCCCTGATGGTCACAATACTAGAGCCCCGAGGTTCAGAGGACTGTAAGGGACAGCCTGAAAGCTCAAGCAAGCCACATTTGTCTCCAGTGCCCTTCATGAGAGGAAAGTTACAGCCAGTCGCCTCCCCCTTTTGGTTCTCTGGAAGCTAGGTTGAGAACAAGCCTTATTATAGGTCCATTATCACACTTCGGGCAAAATCAGAGATTCAGTTTACTGAATCCATAAAGTGGGTATATTATTTTGAGACTATTATGAGACTATATCTCACAGGACTAGCTTGGAAAATTAATGATGTGGGTACAAAAAGCCTTCAGAACATGACCAAGAGCCTGGGAAGGCACAGTTATAGTTATTTCCACCAGTTTTGCTAGGGTGTATCCACTGAGCCTCTCTTCTTCCGTTGTGGCTGTCATAGCTGGACCTATCTCTCTGACAATTCAGTAACAACAAGAGTGTCTGCAGGACCCAGGCCAACACAAGAGGGGTCATGATGCTCCCAAGGCATCCTAAAAGCCAGGCTGTAGTAGGGCCTTTTTTGTCACTAGAGAAGGATGTGGAGTCTCAGCCTGCTGCTGTCTGTAGAGAGTTCCCCCAATGCTATCCAAGAGTATCCTGTACCTACCTAGCGTTATCCCTTCCCTGGGTGGGTCTTCCTCTGCTGCCTTTGTCTGAAGAAACCTCATAGAGATCCTTAACACTAAACCACAGTTACTGCAGGCCCGATTACTGTAAAGCTGGCCTGCCCAAGAGTACATACTCTCGACCCTCAGAACTGGCAGAGTTAGTATGGGAGAGTCAAGGGGTTAGGTTCCGGTTGTGAGAGGTAAGCAGGGAAAACCAGCTAAGGCCTAGCATCCCAGAGGAGTCAGGTGTCAGCACCTGCAGGCAGGAAAGCTCCCTCCTCCAGGGACCTCGGTAGGGATCAAAGTACTCCTTCATTTGGCCCAGCTCTGGGCCTTCTGGGTGGTACAGGAAGACCTTTGCTTTGCCTGACCAGTGGGTGGCGCTGTTGTTTAGTGTCTTCACCAGCAACTGGAAGTGATCCCTGGCTATGAGGAGCTGCTGGCAGACATTGTCAACATCTGTGTGGATTACTACGAGAATAAGATGTACCTGACACCCAGTGAGAAGCACATGCTCCTCAAGGTAAAACTTCCCTTCTTCCCGCTGCTTCCTGCCAGGTGCGTGCGTGCGTGCGTGCGTGTAGACGGTGTAATTCTTCAGGAGCCTTCCATCTTCTTTTCTAAATACTTATTTGTATTATTTTAAATATGCATATGTGTGTGTGCGTGTGCCTGTGCGTGTATGTGCACACATCAGTGCGGGTGTCCTTAAAAGCCAGAAGTGTCCAATATCCTAGAACTAGAGTTACGGGCTATTGTGAGCTGCCCGTCATGGGTGCTAGGAACCCATTTCGGGTCCTCTGCAAGGGCAGTAACTGTTCTTAGCATGAGTTATTGCTCCACCAACATCTTCTTTTCTAACGTACTGCCTCTCACTGGGATCTGGGGCTCACCCATTAGGCCTGGATAGCTGACCAGCAAGCCCAGGAATTGGCTTGACTCTTTCTCTCCAGCATTGGGGTTACGCACATGCACCACCATATCAAGTTTTACATGGGTGGTAGAGATTGAACTCAGGTCTTAGATTTGTGCCACAAGCTCATGACTGACTGGGCCGTTAGCCCACAATGTTCGAGACTGAAAGTGATATTGGGGTTCTTTGAGGGCATCCCATGGTAGAACCATTGTGTGTTCCCTAGTACAACCAGCAGCATTCAGTCATGGGGCCTCTAAAGATCTAATCCAATTCTGTTCCAAGAGGCCTCATCTTTAAATAATTATGAGGTTAAGTTTCAATCTCTTTTTATTTATTATTTATATACTTCATTTTCGAGACATTCTCTTGGTAGCCCAGGCTGGCCTTGGATTCTCAATACCCAACCTTCAGCCTCCCAAATGTTTGGGTTACAGCTGTAGGCTACCACACCCATCAGGTTTCACCCTCTTAATGTCATGGCCCTGTGACTTTGGGGCTTAAATGCCTGCATGAGTTCAGAGGAATGAAATACATTGAAACCATAGCACAGGGCAGTGTGGCTTTGTGACTTATTCCAGCCTCCTTGGGCTCTCAGAAACCACCAAAGGTTGCCCCAGCTTTAACCCCCTCTCCTCCGCAGTCCTAACATGGGGTGGTTACAGCAGTTACGCCCAAGTCTGATGCTCCCCCAGGCTGCCTTACTACACTCCATCTCTCAGCAGGTTTAGATGACGTCAGGTTCTTGGGCCTTCCTCTCTCACCAGCCTCCTCACAGACCTGCTTCCCTCTCTTCAGGCCTCCAGTATTGTTTTGAGCTGGTGCCCAGCTCTTTGCAGTTGGTTAGTGAGCTCAGATGCCACCAGGGGGTGCTGTTGCTGCAGGACAGAATGCACCAGGCAGGAAGCAGCTGTCTTCGTTAGGCATGCTCTGCTGCTTCTCTTAGCCACCCCCCACCCCCACGAGAAATAAAGGTACAGAAAGAAATGACTTCCCCATGTCTCCACAGGTGGTTGTGTCCCTGCCACTGCTCTTTTACCTAAAGGGACTACAGATCAAGAGTGTCGGCATCTTCAGAGATCTGCTCATTAACAAAGCCCCCCCACCCCTCCACCCCCCCCACCCCCGCACCGGGCAGTGGTGGTGCACGCCTTTAATCCCAGCACTTGAGAGGCAGAGGCAGGCAGATTTCTGAGTTTGAGGCCAGCCTGGTCTACAGAGTGAGGTCCAGGACAGCTATACAGAGAAACCCTGCCTCAAAAAAACAAAAACCAAACCAAAACAAACAAACAATGGCCCCCGCAACTCTTCAGGAGCCTTTACATTGTTGTTTTTCTGGGGAATTTTACGGTCACTTATCATTTATTATTCCAGTGTCTGACTCTCGACACCTCTGAGAAACAACAAGGTCCTTTTCTCTCAGAGGATCTATTAAGTGCACCTGGGCTAAACCCTTTGCAGATAGTCTCTGTAGCATATGTGTGTGGTTCCAGCAAGCTCTCTAGCCTTTCTATGTCTCTGATCCCTCATCTTTAGAATTAAGACCACACTTGTTAAACCCTAACCACAGCCACTGGCCCAGAGTGGCTACTGTAATAATATACTAAATTTCTTGTTGAAATTAGGCATGTGATTTCTGTTTTATTCTGGAGATGTGTGTGATTTTGAAGTGGCATGTGTGTCTCTACAAGATGCCAGTGAATTTGTGCATGCTCGCATGCGTGTGCACGCACGCACGCACGCATCACGGACATCCATGTTTGCTAGCCACTCTGGAAGTGTGATGAGAATTTTGTACTTGGTCCCTTTCTCGTTCTAGGTGATGGGCTTTGGTCTTTATCTGATGGATGGAAATGTCAGTAACATTTACAAACTGGATGCCAAGAAGAGAATCAACCTTAGCAAAATTGATAAGTTTTTTAAGGTTAGTAATTGGTGCTGGGGCCGGGCAGAATTACTAGAGCCTAGATCCCTGGTGGAAGGAAAGGATGGGATTAGCCAGAAAGCTGTGGAGACAATCATGGGCATCTAAAGATCCTCGGGGAAAGGAAGATAGAAGCACAGGCCCCAGCTGCTCTCACTAGAGCAAGGTTACTGCCCGCATGTGGGTGATCCCCAGCCTCGGGACTCGCCTGGGATTCCACGGGAGGCCTTGCAAGTCTTCCTGCAATGCTCCCTTTCCCTCCCCTAAAATCTTCATCTAAAGCCAGAGTTGCATCCTAGAGGACAAAAACCTGTGTTCATTTTCGTTACACCCTACAGCTCATGGAAGCAAGACTAAAGGCTAGAATTTACTTTTATCTTACGTGTATGGGTATTGTGTCTGTGTATGTCTGCACCATGTTTATGCAGTGCCCACAGAGACTGGAAGAGGGCATCGGATACCCTGGAACTGTAGTGTCAGGTGGTTGTGAGCTGCCACATGGGTACCTGGCATCAAACCCTGCTCCTCTGAAAGAGCGGCGAGTGCTCTTTCACTTGTGAGCCATTTCTCCATACCCGAAACACTAAATTCTAAGTGGATTCATGTTCGCCATTTTAGCCACTCTGGGGCCCATGACAGTCACTGGCCTGCACCATTTAGCCACAGTAACACACAGCATTCTGCTTAAGCACACCCCCCCACCCCCAAGCGCCTCTGAGGTCTGACCATTTGGCCCCAAAACTTTCTAAGAAAAACTTGCAGGTGAATTTTAAGTCTCTGGCATTTGAATCTGGAGATGTCACACCTGGAACGGGACTCTTATTCTGACTTGACTGTAATGTTGGGTCCCGAGGGTTTGAGATCTGCCCTGAGGGGATGTTGTGTTGTAACAGATACTGGGTGAGGTTGAAGGAGAAATGTGAGTCACTGGGATCTTGTAGCTTGATTTGTTAGCTTTTCTCCAGGTCTGCCCCTGGTGAAAACAGGCCCCGTGTTGGGAAACTGCTATGTCTGCCTTCAGTCAGCAGGAAAGAAGGAAGAACTAGGCTTGCACAGAGTTAGGGTTTAAGCTGTGGGTTCTGATCCTGGCTTTAGCTCTATCTGGACTGATTTCCTGAACAGACTGTGTTGATCCTTGTGTGAGAGGCAGGACTGACTTTATCTCGTTATGTGTGGATGGAGACAGTAGATGGTTGGGTGTCTGGGTTTTATAGTACATAGAATTAAACCCAGGGCCTCACCCATGAGAGTTAAGTCCTCTATTACTAGGTATATCCCAACTTTTTTTTTTAATTTTTTTTTTTTTTTTTTTTTTTTTTTTTTTTTT
>NW_022196911.1:41339417-41404695 GCF_008632895.1 Mastomys coucha | reverse complement strand
TTTTTTTTACTTTTTATTATAAGTCTCACTGAGTTGTCCATGGAGCCTATGAACACAAGCTCCTCTTGCCTTTGTGTCATGAGTATCTGGGATTACAGGCCTACACAGCCAGGCTCTGCTGAGATAGTATTTGTAAAACCCCTGGTCCTGTGTCCACTGCAGGAGAGACGGATGTAAGGAGACAGTAGCCTCCCTTCCACATGTCCTGGGCTATCTGCACCTTAAGTTAGGTATCAGGTGGGCAGTCTCAGGTGCTACCCCAGGCAGTAGCCCACTGCCATCAGCTCCTAGTCATGTTTGGAATAGCAGAAATCTTCTGAGCTGTAGAAAGCACCCTGTATAAGGAGGCTAGCCATCTGGCCCTCTGCTTCATCTATTCACCTATATGACCCTGGATCAGTTACTTTGCTTTCTGCTGTCAATTGCTTGAAGTATGCAGTTGGTTGGAGGCAGGGGAAGGGCCTTATGCTGGCTGGGATTCCTCTGGGTGCCAGGACCCCATGGCTACCCTATTAGGAATCATTCAAGCTACTGGCCCCAGGTGCACACCGAAGCCTTCCACCCCGACGGACGGATGGGTACAGCAGCCCCGGCCCCGCACGAGCCATCTCACACGCTCTGTTTGCTTCCTTTGCAGCAGCTGCAGGTGGTACCCCTTTTCGGCGACATGCAGATAGAGCTGGCCAGATACATTAAGACCAGTGCTCACTATGAAGAGAACAAGTCCAAGTGAGTGCCTGCCGTAATGTCTCTTGGCTCCTGTGAGGACGCCCAGCCTGGGCAGGGAGCTGAGGGACCACTTCAGTCCCTCCTCCCTCCCCAGAGCCCTGGGCAGGTGGATTCCCACAGTGCCAGGAGGGGAATGGCTTGGGTGCTCTGGGTCCTTTTGCACCAGTCCTTGGCTGCCAGGGTCTAAAGGGCTCAGAGCACAGCCACACCCTTTGTCCTGGTCTGCGGTGACCCCCCCCTCCCCTCAGTGGGACAGCAGGAGTCTACTGATGGCAGCAGTCATCACCCTGGTTCAGGTCTCTGCTCAGGTTTTGTGACTATGCAGTAAGTATGTGGTTAACGGTGTGGCTTGGATGGTTCCAGCTGTGACCTGGGTTGGTAACTTCTCCCTATGTCGGCTAATAAACCATGGTTCTAGGGAATCTATGCTAAGGCCTGGGGGTAAATCAGTGGCTCCCGGAGGTGGGGGGGTATTTTGTGAGAGGCGGTTAATCTGGCTGCAGCCTTTGTCCCTCTGATCTCAGATTCAGATCTACATGCGTATTCTCTACAACTAAGAGACCATGGCCTATCCGTGTGAGTCCTTGCCACTCTTTGGTCAGTGTCTTTCTTAGTTTTGCAGCGCTGACAAGTAAAGCCAAGGCCTTTCACATGCAGAGCTACAGCCTCATCTCTCTTACTTTTTATTTGAGGTCATTACTCATTCAGTAAACTCGGTCTGTAGCCTAAGCTAACCTTGACTTTGTGATCCTCTTGCTGCAGCCTGCCTTAATAGCTGGGATTAAAATGATACCAGCAGAGCCTGGGTATACTAGAAACACCTACAATCCTAGCAGTTGGGGGCTGGAGGCAGGAGGATTAGGAGTTCAAAGCCAGCCTCAGCCTACATTAGAACCCTGTCTCAAACAAACCTAAGATACCTGCAAAGGGGTCCCTGGCCTATAACCTATATTATACCTGGAACCCCAGAGATGAGTCCTTGGGAAAATTCATGTCTGGCAGTCTTAGAGAGCCAGACTGGTTGGGCAGATATCAACTTAGCATCAGACAGAGTCAGAAGTTTAAGCAACAGTGCCCCTCTACAAGCAGCTCAAAATGAAAAGCTAGGAGAGCCGAAGTCAGAGGAAGGCTCATTACTCATAGTCCTGAGGAGAGACCCTTTGCGTCTTCTTTTAAATCCAAGTTCTGTCCAAACCCTTCACCTGCCTACTGGCTTCCCATTCTCTTGATCTGTCTATTGAGCCGCTAGTTCTGGAAGAGGGGCAGAGAGTGAAGGTTTTTCTTCGTTTATTTCCTCTCCAATCCAGGGTAGGTTTTTTTTTCCTAATGACATCTCTCAAGAAGACAAGAGAAATTAGAGAGGAGAGGACGGAGGAGAAGGGGAAGTAGAAGGAATAGAGGAAGGAAGGAGTGGTGGAGAGGATGTACCAGCCACACCTCTCAGAATGTTAGGAAGTCTCTCACCGTGGGTACATCCGTGTCGCCAGATCCTTGTTGGGAAAGACAGGGAGGTTGTCCACCTTCATCTTGCTCGCCTGTGATTCTATCCTTTTGTGGCCACAGAAAGGCTGTGATCTTGACTCTTGCCTTCTCACTTAACCTGGTGAGTATCCTGCACTGGTGTCCAGAAACACCCGTGGTAAAACCTGGAGAAGGCAGAGACAGGGCTCTTCTTTCTAGCCATGGTGCCTACAGAGCAGGCTCTGGGGCGTAGGTGGGCACCTTACCGCTTGGTTTCACCCAGAGGAGCCAGCTATGTTGTCTGAGGACCAGAAGCAGCTAGTATGCAGAAGGAGCCTGTCCCACGGAGGTGCCTGGAGCAAGGACCCATACACAACTCCTGTGGTTTTCTCCCCAGGTGGACATGCACTCAGAGTAGCATCAGCCCCCAGTACAACATCTGTGAGCAGATGGTTCAGATCCGGGATGATCACATCCGCTTCATCTCTGAGCTGGCTCGCTACAGCAACAGCGAGGTGAGTTTCTGTGGCTGGTCCAGGGCCTGACGCTGTACAAGGAGCCTGGGCAAGAGCAGGCAGCGTAGGGGGTAGGGGGAACGCACTGCCAGAAGCTGGAAGTAAGGGTTCAGAGTTAGACAAGGATAGATGCTCAGGATCTTTGTGTATCAGTTCTTTCTCCTGCAAAAAAGGGCATAATGCTAGTAATGTCAGAGGAGGATGGGAGTGGGCAGGGAGTCAGTGATGGAGAGAGTATTGTTAACAGATATGGAGGTACGGTTGATAAGAGAGAGAGTTTCCTTCCTTCTTTTTTCTTGGGGTGTTTGTACTTTAAATAGCACATATTTAAGAAAAAAATATGGGTTTAAAATAGCCAGGTAGGAGGAATCACTTATAATGTCCTATCGCACAGTAGATTGCCAGTGTTTGATGATAATTATGATCCTCCATCTGAAGAAATGCCATCAGAGACAATAGGTACACCAGGGAGCCCGTCAGGTCATCACATATTATATATGTGTTGCATGTTTACACTGTGTCCCATAGATATCTACAATTACTGTGCCAATTAAAAATAATTCAGACGTCTTTTCAATAGAGGTAATGACAGCGTTTCTGTTGAAAGGTTCACTAAGGTAATTAATGGAGTGCCTGTCACATGTGTTGTGTCAGGAATAGAGTAAAGGACCAGTAACTGTTCATCAGCTGCACAAGATTCATCCCATGTCACCTTCCATGGCCAGAGACAGCGTTCTGAATACTCCTGTTCCTCATGCCACTTAAACATGCATAGTTATGTAATAATATACGATCTTTGCAAAAATAACGTAAGTGGAATCCGAGAAGGAAGAAGCCATAAAGGGCTGCCGAGATGGCTCAATGGGTAAACACTGCCATGCAAGCATGAGGGACACTTGACTTAGGATCGCCAGAAGTAACACAAAGCCAGGAGAGTGGTAGCGCGCATCTGCAACCTCAGAGCTCCTACAGCAACATAGGATGCTTGTGGATCAGACAGCCCGTGAACACAATGTCAAACAACAAAGAGAGCCTGTGCCAGAGAAAACGGAAAGTGAAAGCTGACACCCGCCGCAGTGGTCCACTTGTGCACCATAAAGATCTCTCCCAATACTAAAGATTGGGTTTTGAGTTTTTTCTTTTTTTAATGTAAGAACATATCAACTATAAAATATTAATTCACAGACTTAAGGGAAAAAAAACTAGATAAACAAAACCAATCCCATAGAATCCTACCATCCCAGGACTAACTTTGATTATCATATATTTTTGTGGACACCTTCCCGTAGATGCCTTTCTCACAGATACATAATATGCGCTGTTTAATTCTACATAGGTCCCCAATCTGAGCTTCCATATTGTGGAAGAGGCCACATTTGCTCACTGGCTCCACCACGTGGCCAGTGGCCATAGTGATTATCCTTTTCCAAACCCCAACTCAGGAAGTATCTGTGATCATAAACCCAGCTTATTTGAAATGAGGATCAGTCTGACAAAATACAGGCGGTGTGGTCAGTAAGCCTGGAGTTTACAAGGACCATGTCTAGACCAAACCTGTATCTGCCTTTCTAGATGTGCCAGTAAGCTGGGATAAGCAGGGAAATCATTTGTCCTGAGGCTGGAATTCCTAGTCACATGTTTGTGCTATCTGAGACTAATTCTGGCTAAAGATATTACTACTACTACTACTACTACTACTACTACTACTACTACTACTACTACTCTTACTACTACTACTACATCCTGGTATTCACAAGGTAATACTTCAGGATCTACTATTGACACCAAAGTCTATAGATCCTCCAGTACCTTATAGAAGTTGCTATTTTTCATATAACCTACTTGCATACTCAAATATATCATAAATTGCCTCTATTTAAGTATAAAACTTACTACAATGTGTAAATGCCATATAATCTAGCTTCCTCTCTGTTACTGTGATAAAATACTTTTGACAAGAGGCAACTTAAAGAATAAAGAGTTTATTTTAGTTCACAATTCCAGGTTAGAGTCTGACACAGGCCAGCCAGCCTTGGCCTCTCTTAACCCACGGGAGAAACAGGGTCCTGGTCGAGTCGGCAAGACGTCAGCAAAGAAATGACAAACAGACACAACACAAGGAAGCGCAGGATCTGAATATATATTCTTAAAATTAAATATCTGACCTTTATGGTCATTACAAATGAAAAAGAAAAGTCAGGTGGCTCAGTGGTCAAGGTACATCTGAGACTATCTGAAACA
Source organism: Mastomys coucha (assembly GCF_008632895.1). Classification (NCBI taxonomy): domain Eukaryota; kingdom Metazoa; phylum Chordata; class Mammalia; order Rodentia; family Muridae; genus Mastomys; species Mastomys coucha. Next base: position 41,399,749 of record NW_022196911.1, on the reverse strand, counting down.
CACTGGGTCAAAAACAACAGCCATCTCCTCTAGACAGGAGCAGTACCCATCCCCAACCCCACTCCCAGGCTCTGAAAGCGATTGGGCCTGCTCGAGCCTGGCCAGAGTCCTGGGGGGCTGCGGGCAAGCCAGACAGGATGGTAGAGGCTAGAATCTCTGCAGTACAGCTTTCACTCAAAACACACCCACACTTACTTGACTTAAGGTCCCGCCCATCCTTAGTAGACACCCACTATGCTAATCATCTGGGCTAGCAGAGATGTGTCCCAGGGGTCTCATTCTTCTAATCCCTGGGAGTAGTTTAGCTGCAATTCTAATGTGGTTTGTCCTATGACTGAAATGAGGATTTTAGTTAAACTTGCCCTGGGATTATCAGCTACCATTCAGTGGAACTACTCCCTTCATTATCTCCCTAACAATGCCAGAGGCAATTAGTCTGAATGGGTAATTCTTTCCAAAATTCCAGGCCAAGGTTTGGCTCAGCAAAGATTAGGGTATTGGAACATTAGTGAGTGCCAATTAGAAGACAACTTCCAATTTTATTTAGTTATAAATGAATCATATCTTGAGGGGCACCTAGCATGCGAGACCCTCCATCGACTATCGCAAGGACATATCTGCGCTACCTCTGAGTTAGGGAATACCAAGGAGACATTGCAGGAGACGGGCTTCTCTGAAGCTTTTTGCCTCATAAACTACTGTCACACAGGGTGTGTGTGCCAAGAGTCTATCACCTTGAGGAAACCACAGAGGTAAGAACTTGAAACAGCTGCTCACGTCACATCCACAGTTAGACGTGGAGAGAAATGAGTGTATGCTCTCTTGCTTGCTTGCTTATGGTCAATTTCCCCACTCACACACAATTCAGGACCTCCTGTTTAGGGAATGGTGCCACCTACTGTAGGCTGGATCTTCTCACATCCAGTTAACTTAAGACAATCTCCCATGGACATACACCTACAGGCTGACCCAATGTGGACAATCTCTTATTGAGATATCAGTTCTAAGTTGTACCAAGTTGGCAACTAAAGCTAAACATCACTCTATAAATAGTTGGTTTTCTGTGTATAGGGGATAATGACAAAATTTGTAAAATATGGATACTGCATTTTTTCATATTTCCCACCTAACATTGCATGGATATATCCTTGGACATAGACTACCTCAAATACATCGGGCAAGAGGAACGCGTTTCTATGTGCATATATGTTACAGTTTTTATGACTTTCAGTAGTAACACCGTACAAAACACTATAAACTCTAATTTAAAAAAGAAAATAATGAGCCATTGCCCATAGAGGAAGTCAAAATTCCCACGAGCCTCATGCCATAGTGTTTGTATCAGCAGAGAGTGTTGTTTGAGCTCCATTTCTATCTAAAGATAGGTAATCTTGGATGATTCACTGAGATTAAATGAGGGTCACAGCACCATGACTTCTGCTTGAAGGAAGTGTTTCTAAACATGTCTGTCATTTCCAGCAGGTAGGGCACTACATAGCACAGTGATTCTTAACTTGTGGGTCACAACCCGTCTGGGGTCAAATGACCTCCTTCATGGGGTAGCCTAAGACCATCATGAAACATAAGTATTTATATCACAATTCATAACAGTATCAAACCTACAGTTGTGGAGTAGCAACAAAAATAATTTTATGGTTGGGTGTCACCACAACATGAGGAACTGTATTAAAGGGCCACAGCATTAGGAAGGTTGGGGACCCCAACCCCCCCCCAGCATAACATATCAACTCTGCTTGAAATTGTTAACGAAAAGCACAAAACTGTGGTCATCTTGACAGTGCTTAAGCTTCAGAGATGTTTGCTTGCAATGTGAGAGCAAACCCAGAAAGGGAGAGGGCTCTGCTCAGCTGGGAACAGGCAGGTGTCTGCTGGGAATGGAGGCATTGCTGCAAGTGTTAATTTGGGAAATTACAGATAGTCGTGAAGTGAGTTTGCAAAGATCGTGTCCATCGTTGATGACAACCTTCATACATTCATACATATATACATATATACATATACCTTCATACATATATACATATACCATGTGGCTACATACATGTATATGGTGTGGAATATTACACAGACAGATAATCTGTGCCGGATCTTTTTAATCAGGGCATCGTTGCTAGTAGGTGATCTGCGGCACCATCTTGGTGATCTGTGATTTGCACTGTATGCGAGGTAGACTATGAAGCCAGGTTGCCTGTGACGTCACAGTGCTGTGCGGAAAGTCATTGCATGCGTACATATTCATGCTTCATATCCCTGCAGAGATGTGACCCTGGCGGTTACTAGTGCGTCCTTCCTACTGTGAATACAGTCAAGACAGGGTTAAAGCCTTTGCATGTAGGGCTAAGTGGGGATCTATATGACACTTCCTGTGGCCTTCAGCAAGACAACTGTCAAAGCTGAGTTTACCTAGCAAGGGAACATAACAGGTGCATAGTTCTCGCAAGGAATCAGAGGAGGACTGCTTCTGAGCCTCGGGCACAGGGACCATGTGGTGAGTGTGAAGTTCTGTGTCCCCCCCCAGGTGGTGACAGGCTCAGGGCTGGACAGCCAGAAGTCGGATGAAGAGTACCGGGAGCTTTTTGACCTGGCCCTTCGAGGCCTGCAGCTTCTATCCAAGTGGAGCGCCCATGTCATGGAGGTGGTAAGTGTCCTGAGGTGCCAGGCCTCACACTGACCCGATTGACAAGGCATTCATGGACATCTGCCTCTAGTTGGCACTCTGTCTTTCAACATAAAAATCCATATACCGGGTTGGTGAGATGGCTCAGCGGTGAAGAGCACTGACTTCTCTTCCGGAGGTCATGAGTTCAAATCCCTGCAACTACATGGTGGCTCACAACCACCTGTAATGAGAAACAAATAAAAAAAACCTTTGGGCTAGAGCGAGAAGGGGCCAGAGCAACTGGGCCAGAGCAAGAGGGAGAAGAGAAAGGGAGAAAAAAAAAATCCATATACCACACTACTTACTCAACTGAAACCTACACTGAGTATATTTACAGAATTGTATGACCTTAAATTAAGAATATTTTCATCATTTAAACAAACAAACCAACAACAAAAATACCACATGTGGGACCCAGTACCCACATTAGTTGGCTCCCAACTAATGTAGCCCTAGCACAGTAGATAGCATGCCTCTGGCTTCTGTGGCACCCACACCCACGTGCACATCCCCACAGACAGACATATAGACACATAAAACATTAAAAGAAAGCCTTTAAAAATATTTTTAAAAACCCATATCCATCTCCCTGCCCGTTCAGCCTTCAGTGTTCTGTCTCTACGCTTCCCTCTTTTGGAGATTCGCCATATATAGACTTCATAGAGCGTGTGTGGTGTTTTGCGTCTAGAGTTTCTTACATTGTGTTTTTGGGGTCCAGCCCCATCCTGCACAAGTCAGTATGTTCACCCCGACATCCCATTAGTGCTCCCTGGTATTGCTAGACTGTTTTGTTTAGCATGCCTCAGTTGGTGGGCATTGGCCGTTTCTTCTCTCTCTAGTACTCTTGGAAGCTGGTTCACCCCACAGACAAGTTCTGCAACAAGGACTGCCCCGGCACTGCAGAAGAGTACGAGAGAGCCACGCGCTACAATTACACTAGCGAGGAGAAGTTTGCCTTTGTGGAGGTGGGTGGGCAGATGCCCTGGACTGCTGCTCCCTGTGGACCCTGGCTGGTTTTGATTCTCCATTCTGATATCATTTTAACTTGATGCCCTTTATCTTATTTTTTTTTCCTGTCCAGTTTATTCTCTGTCAGAGGTTACTAGGAAATGACGAGGGATCCAGCAACTTTAAAAGGCCGAATATGGAGGATCCCGAGGCCCTTCCCCTAGTAGAGAACAGTTGCTAGTTCCTGGGGTCATAAGAGTCGCTTTTCTTTAAGAGTGTGGCCATTGGTTGGTTCCTGTGCCCCAGTGGATGACTTCGTGCCCATGGATATATGGGCAGCACTGATTGTACTCATTGGGTTAAAACATAATAAATATATGAATAAATAAATGTTTATGAAAGGAGGATATGAAGCTGGAGGGGGAGGTCCTGAGGGAGGCTGGAGGGATGGGGGAAGTAAGGATAGATATGATCAAGATATAATGTGTCCTAGTCAGGGTTTCTGTTGCTGCGACGAAACTCCGTGACAAAAAAGCAAGTAGGGAAGAAATGGGTTCATTTAGCTTACACTTCCACATTGCTGTTCATTATTGAAAGAAGTCAGGACAGGAACTCAAACAGGGCAGAATCCTGGAGACAAGAACTGGTACAGAAGCCATGGAAGGTGCTGCTTACTGGCTTGCTTCCCCTGGCTTGCTCAGCCTGTTTTCTTATAGAACCCAGGACCACCAGCCCAGGGATGGCCCCTCCCACACTGGGCTGGGCTCTCCCGAATCAGTCTCTCACTGAGAAAAGACCTCCAGCCGGATCTCACGGAGGCATTTCGTCAACTGAGGCTCCTTCCTCTCTGATGACTCCAGTTTGTATCAAGTTGATACATAGTGTTATATACATGTATGGCATTTTTCTAAGAATAAATTAAAAATTGAATTATATATGATGATGGGCTGGCAAGGTGGCTCAGTGAGTGAGATCACTGGCTACACAGCCTTGGGGACCTGAGTTCAGATCTCAGCATCCAATCACAAAACAGATCACGACCCCACCCTTAACCTCGTGCTGCGCTGCGAGGGTGGACATAGGAGGAGAGCTGGGCTACAAACTCAGTTCTCTTTTGCTTTGTTTGTTGTTCTGTGGTAGGTTTGGTTGACATAAGGTCTCATTAAGTTGCCCTTGACCTCACTTGATAACAAGGCCAGTCTTGGGACTGTAGACTTGTTCTGTCAAGCCTGCCTGAGTTTTAGCTTTCTACCAGAGTACTCACAGTATAGATGTTCCTTCAGTAGCCATAAAAAGGGGGATTTCACATTATCTCCAAGTCTCCCGGAGAGTCTCACTGTTCTGTGCCCTCATGGGCCTTGGCAGTGGCCATCTTGAGAATGATCTTGGTCATTCTGATGGTCATGTGGGTGACTATCATTAACCCTGTCATTCTCATGTCCCAGAGTCAAATGATACTGAGTATTTTTTTCATGTGCTTATTGGCTGTTCTTCTGTGTTCAGTCTGTGTAAAGTATTTAGTCAGAGTCTTTGCAGTTAAGAGCACTAACTTCTGGGTTTTTTGATTTTGGGGGGGGGGGGTTTGTTTTTGTTTTTGTTTTTGTTTTAGTTTTTCGAGACAGGGTTTCTCTCTACAGCTCTGGCTGTCCTGGAATTCATTCTGTAGACCAGGCTAGCCTCGATCTCAGAAATCCACCTGCCTCTGCCTCCCAAGTGCTGGGATTAAAGGCATGTGCCACCACTGCCCGGCTCTCTTTGCTTGTTTTTAAAGGTTGTATTCTGCCTTCTCATTATTGAACTGTGAGAACTCTTTCTATAACCTCGCCACAAAACCCTCACTGTGTATGCGATGGAAGTAGCTTCTCTTCTTGGTGACTCTGCCTCCTTTTTTTTTCCTTGACAATGCCTTTTGAGGAGCACTAGTTTTCTATTTTGCCAGAGTCTTAATTTATTCACCTTATTATTTTACAGTAGGGAAATGAGGATCCTAGCTTAGAAATCCTTACAGAGTCTCAGGTTGCAGACTTTTCCTTCTGGTCTTTGCCCACGCAGTCGTGCCCACTCTGTGTTTGGAATTACTCTGAGCCCTTCTTTATTTGTCTCAGTGTTTTAATTATGGGTTTGTCTGTGTGAGAGACTGAGCATGTAGTACCTTCGGAGGCCAGAGGCATCGGAGAGCCTTGGGCTAGAGTTTCGGGCAATGGTAAGCTGCCTAACATGGGTGTTGGGAATTGAACTTGGGTCTGCAAACGCAGTTAGTGCTCTTAAGTGCTGCACCAGCTTCGTACTCCCTGTCTGGATGCTTTTTAATTTCACCTCTGGCCCAGGCTCTCTGGATGCCTCTCTTATTAGTTTTTATTCATTCTCTTCATGATACCTTACTGCAGCCAAACATTCTACTCTTTGGCTTCTGGGAATGTCCTTCACCTTCTGACAAGGCTTCTCACCCCAACTGTTAGTATTGTGCTTGTTTGTTTATTTGTTTGTTTTTTTTATTTTGTTCTGTTTCTTTTAATGTTTCACAGACAGAAACAAGCCTCACGTGTAAGCATATCACCCATTCCGTCATTCCTTTCCTGTTCAACAGAAGGTTCCAGTTAGGGGCTTTTGCTCAAGGCCATGCCTAGCAGGGCTTTCTTAGCCATTGGGCCTTCTGTGCTTCAGGCTGGTGCATGCAGTCAGACGTGTCACTGCGTGGGTGTGAGAGCATGGCCACTGTGTGAAGGCCGATTCATCATGTCCCTGATTCGTCACACACGCCCCCTCTGTGTCCTCACAAGTCAGCATGTTAGCACTCGAGTCTGACTGGGGAGGCAAGTCTACTGCTGGTAAATATGGACTAAAGAGACTGTGTGTCCTACCTAAGCCCATCGTTCCATCCCCACTACATCCGATCGAGCACACCCACCAGCCAGTCTCGAGCAGCAGCACAACACAAGCTTCCCTTCCCTCCTCCGCACATGTAGAAGCAGAGGTGTCCTGGGGACAGCTTCAGGAAAAGATTCCAGTTTGGGGCCCAGGCAACTATCTGCCACATGGGGGTGGAAATAGTGATCTGGTTTGGTCTAGTTTATGTCAGTGTTTGTAGAGAGATCTCCAAAAAGCACAGGAGTGCCACCCAGAACGTGGTTCAAGGACCAGCTGTGATTTGACATCCATCAGCAGTGAGATTAGAGCATGGGTCAGGATGACAATGACCTGCTTTGTGAAGCATAGCCATGCTTTTGTGGCAGGATACTAGTATCATTTTCTAAGTATCATTTATTTCTGCTTGACACACGATAGCTATAAATATACCTGAGGTCCACTGTGACATGTCAGTGCTTTGGATGCAGTATGTGAAGGTCATATCAGCTCATCTGCACATCTGTCACTTTGAATTATTATTGTTGTGAGCATTCAGAATCCTCTCTAAGTGACTATTTTTGAAATATCCAGCTACGTGTGCAGTGTAGCTTCCCCATTGGGACATAGCACAGGAAATTGTCTCTCTTATCCAACTGTACATGGTGTATCCTCCCAGGTTTCCTCTCATGTGTGTGCGTGCTTGTGTGTGTGTGTGTGTGTGTGCGTGCGTGTGCGTGTGTGTGTTATGTATGTATGGTATGTGTATGTGATATGTGTGTACATATGTGTGTGTTGCATATGTGTGTATGTGGTATGTGTGTATAGTATGTGTGTATTTGTGTGTGTTGCATGTGTGTGTATGTGTTGTGTGTGTATGTATGTGCTGCATGTGTGTGTGTGTGTGTGTAGTGTGTGGTATGTGGTGTGGTGTGTGTGGTGTGTGTGTAGTCTGTGGTATATGTGGTGTGTGTGTGTGGTATGATTCATTCATGTGCCTGTGGAGGCCAGAGCTCAGCTTCATGTGTCATTCCTCAGGAGCTGTCTACCTGGGTGTTTGCCCCAGTTAGGCGAGGCTACCTGCATTGAGCCCTAAGGATCCAACTTGCTGTCTCCCAGCACTGAACCCCAAGCACACCACCATGCTCAGCTTTTCCCTGTGGGTTCCGGAGTTTGAACTTAGGTCTCATACTTGCAGCACAGGCACTTCACTAAGGGAGCCATCTCTCCCTTCACCCCCTTCCGGTTTTTTTATTCTAAGTTGGTAATGCAATGCACCTGATGAGATATGGTGAATGTCCTCCAGTTCCGTCCATGTTGCTGCATGTGGTAGATTTCTTCTTTCTGGCTGCATAACCTTGCATTGTTTACATCTGCCGTGGTTTGTCTCTCCATTCACCATCAAGGTCCACCTCCATAGATTCTGTCCTGGCTCTGGTGGCTAGTGCTCCAGTTAACGTTGGGTTCATGTGTTTCTTCAACATGGTGGTTTTGTTGCCCTCAGTTATACCCAGAAGTAAGATGGCTGAATCAAGTGATGCTTCTATTTCTAGCATCTCAGGAAACAGCGTCCTATTTCCATATGGCAGAAGTAAATGGCATGGCCCCCCACAGTGCGTTAGAGTTCCCCGTTAGCATGACTGCTGATGGGGAAGTAGAGCTCTGGTCTGTGTGCTTTGGGTACCGTTTCTTACCTGGCAGATTTACAGGCCCTGGCCTCATTCTCTGGTGTCTCAGTACCCTCTCCCGGCAACCTGGCGAAGCATGATGAACAGATGGCTTGCTAAGTGACAGCTAGGCTAACCCTTGCCCTGTGCCCACCAGGTGATTGCCATGATCAAAGGTTTGCAGGTGCTCATGGGGAGGATGGAGAGTGTCTTCAACCAGGCCATCCGCAACACTATCTACGCAGCCCTGCAGGACTTCGCCCAGGTGACGCTGCGGGAGCCATTGCGGCAAGCAGTTCGGAAGAAAAAGAATGTCCTTATCAGGTGCGTCCTTGGATGGGCCTCATTCGGGACGCTAAAGGACTGATTATAGGGCTTGAAGAAGATTGTAAAATGGGGTCATTGTATCCACAGTCATGAGATGATGGAACGAGATAATCCATGTGTAGACTTCAGCACACGTCATGTGTAGCGAGTAGGCTATGAATATAAACTTATTAAAACATTATCCATGGAGTTAGTGATGCTAATGAGGTGTTGCTATAGCTTCTCCTACTCTCCCCTCCCCCAGGTCCTGTATTCTTGTCCCCTGCATGGCTCAAAGCTGTGTTCATAAGCAGTCAGTGGCCACCAAAGCCATGGCAGCCACTTGTTAAAAGCATCTAGCACTGTTACAGCATCCCTGAGTAGGTCCAGGAATGAATGTGCATCCCAAACACTCAGCATCGTGATACAGGAGGTTCTGACGCCATGTTGGGCCTAGACACAGCTTTGCAGACACATGAACTGAATCTTTGTTCTTCCTTCCCAGCGTTCTGCAGGCAATTCGAAAGACCATCTGTGATTGGGAGGGAGGCCGAGAGCCCCCCAATGACCCATGCCTAAGAGGGGAGAAGGACCCCAAAGGTGGCTTTGACATCAAGGTGCCCCGCCGTGCTGTGGGACCATCCAGCACACAGGTGAGCGGCTGCCAAGCAGCCTGGCTCCTCTGTCTCCAGGCCAGTCGGACCATAGCAGGGCACCATGCTTAGCCATGGGGTTAGTGGGATAGGGATTCTTGTGAGGAAGGGTGGGACTTAGCAGCTGCTCTGGGCTTTTCCTGAAGTCTTGTTTTGATATAAAAAAGGAAGACCACTGGCCTAAGATTCAGGAGACCTGGGTTCTAGTCCTAGACACCTGTGTGACCTTGGGCACGTTACACAATCTCTCTGCGCCTCAGTTGTCTAGTCTGACTGATGGGTGGTGGTAGAACCATATCTACCTACCCAGTTATGTCCTAGCCCTGTAAAGCTCACATATCACAGAGCAGGAGAGATCTGACATGGAGTCCACATACATCACTTTGTATGTCATAACAACCCCAGCCCCTGGTAGGAAACTTACAAGTTCTGCCCTGATGCACTGTACGTTCCGGCGCAAACACCTTAACCTCTCTCAGCTCTGATTATCCTCTGAAAACAAGAACTTTGGATGAGATTTTTACCAATACTTAACTTTTCTAATTTTTCCATCCCTTTTCCAAAGACAGCCAGCCCACAAGCTTGGCAAGTCTCCTCCCCTTAGAGAAAGGCTGGTTGTCAGAAACACTCTGGGTTCCCAGCCAGAGCTTCTGCAGTAAGATGTCTGTGTTCATCCAGAGCAGTCTTAAAATTACACGGGGAGAACAAGAGTGAAATTAAATTCTCACTGCCGGTGTAGGAAAAGGTATTTCCTGGTCTACTTTCTGTGGTATTTGAAAACAGAGGCGTCTGACTGTAACCCCTGGGGGTCTTGCAGATTCCAGAAGCCCCAATTTGGAAGCTCCTCCTTACAGGGCCTTTCAAGCCTGTCTCTGCTCTGAAGTGGGCCATCTGAGGCCCTTTCTTACCCATCCTTCTGTGTGTGTCCGTGTCTGGGCAGGGCTGGGGCTAAGCAGGGGCAGATGAGTGTTGGTAGCGATATCCTTTAGCTCTGCAGTGTCTGATGAGCAATGTGCACAGACTGTGTTCTGCTTGTGGGACATCCCAAAGAATCTTCCATAGGCAGCTCTGAAATAGTTGAGGGTCAGAGAGCATCCTAACTCTGAGCGCCCTGGTGGGACTGAATGGCTCTCATGCATTTTGCTAAGTTCTAAGAGGTTGATGCAGACAGAAGGAGGATTGTGGGGATGGGGAGAGGCTACAGACAGAGGACAGAAGAGAGAGAGCCACCTTGTGGACAATTTGAGAGCTGCAGGTTGGTCACCAAAAACTCAGCCCCACCCCTGGGTGCCACTGGGATAGGTTGATTGCACAGACATATATAGTTGACTCCTAGACAGCCTCAGAGCTGGAAGAGTACTGAAAGGTAAGCTCATCCTCCCCCTATCACAGATGGAGAAACTGAGGTCCAGAAAGGGGAAGTGACTTGTCCAAGTCACAGGATGAGTGCCAGGTAGAGGTGGGACAAGAACCCAGGTCTCCTGATGCCCACCCCAGGGCTCCATTGCAACCTTCAGAATGCAGTAAATGTAGGCATCTCATAGAGTTGGGCAGCAGGCTGTCCTGGTGGATTAAATGCCCTGTTAAATTAATACAGTTGGCTAAAGCATTGACTCTGTTCAGAGTAAACCCATTTTGCTAGTAGTTAGACCTAGATGTGAATCCAATCACCATGGCCCCATGACTAATGACTCTGAGGCCATCATTGGCACCATTCTTTGATAGTCAGAGGGAGACAGGTTCATAGAGGGAGGAAATCAGCAACAATGGTCATCCCTTCCCCACAGAGGGGACCCTGCCTAGGGTAACATGGCATGCAGATCTGTGACTGCCAGGCCCATAGTGGGTGAGACGCTAGGGCCTATCCAGAAGCAGCAGAGTGTAGCGTGGTTGTTGGGAGGTCGGAGCGTGTCATGTGTGGCCCCTGCAGTTGTGGCGGCTTTCCCACTGTATACAATACCTCTCGCTTTTCTCTCTCTCTCTCTTTTTCTCTCTCTCCCTCCTCCCTGTCTCTCCTACCCTCCCATTCCCTCTTCCTTCTCTCCTATCTATGTCTTAGGCCTGCCAGTGGTCCCCGAGGGCTTTGTTTCACCCCACTGGTGGCACACAGGGCCGAAGAGGCTGCCGATCCCTGGTATAACACCGCCTGGTTGGGTTGGTTTGGGTGCCTACTGCGGGAGGCAGCAGGAACAGACTAGCCTGGCTCCTCAAGGCCATATCCAGCCCTCAGATTCAAAGACAAATGGTGTGGGGAACGCAGTAGGATAGCAGAAAGAACAACCCTATTGCACTCGGGCCCTTTGCATGTAGGGCACTCTGTAAGCAGGAGTTGAGTGTCTAATAGCCTCCTGTGTAAGTGTGGAGTCCTACCCAGAATCTCTGGAAGACTGTGCGATACAATCCAGGCCACCAGAGGGTACCAGCATTCACTGGCAGGTTCAAAATGCAGGATCAGAGACAAGGTAGTTGGGTGGGGAGGCGGGTGGGACCCATTTTGAGCTTTGTCCATTACATAACCATCCCAATGTTAGAGCTGAAAGAGATTGGGTTATCTGGTCCAATTCTTCCTGGGAGAAAAGGCAACTGGAGCCCAGAGTGGAGGCTTTGTTGTCTAAGGTCACACAGCAAGTCAATGGCAGTGCCTGGCTTTGAACCTGGCTCTTTTGATTCCTGGTTCAGTGCCCCATCCATGCTGTTATCATGGTCATCTGGGAAATCAGAGAGTGACATGGATGCCCACAGCCTTCTCTAAGCAGGGCAGGCAGGAACCTTAATTACCTGCCATTGTCAGGTCACCTAGGGGTGCCGTGGACCCTAGGCTGAAAGCTTTGCAAAGCTGGTCAGTCTCCCTCTGGGGAGATGAGGGTGGGTGTCGAACTCGGTGATGGAATGCTTGCCCAGCATGGGCTGGGTCCTAGAACAGCAGAGAGAGAGAGAGAGAAGAGGTTTCTGTAGTTCACAGTCACTTGTCTGCTTGAATCAGTGCTTCCTTAAGACAGTTCTCTTTAGGAGCAGAAAAGAACCACAAGGAAGGTGGGAAGGGAAGACAAGTTCTCCCACGGCATGGCGGGCCACCCTGACCCTCTCCCGCCTTTCTTTTCAAGCTGTACATGGTGCGCACCATGCTTGAGTCACTCATCGCAGACAAGAGTGGCTCCAAGAAGACGCTCAGGAGCAGCCTGGATGGCCCTATCGTCCTCGCCATAGAGGACTTCCACAAGCAGTCCTTCTTCTTCACACACCTGCTTAACATCAGCGGTGAGCCTCGGGGCCCTCGGCTGCAGGAGAGGACTGGGCATCCACCTCCCAGAGCAACCAATTCCATCTGGCTGGAAGCTGTAGAGAGACGGAATCATGAACCACAGGGGGTTACATTTTTGCTCCCAAGGGCAAAAGGATTATTTAAAAGCAAAAAAGAAAGAAAGAAAGACCTTTCTGTCAGCTTGAGGAGGCAGGAAAAGCCAGGCTCTGTTGCACTCACTCTGACCCAAATGAATTCGTCTGGTAGACATCCATTGCTAGTTAGGAGGGGAAAGGACACCAGGGAAAGCATGCACTGGGTCAGACTTCTATGGGTAAGCAGCAGCTATAAACTCTGTTAAACTGTCTTAGAGAGAGGGTTTCCGTTGCTATGAGGAGACACCATGACCATGCCAACTCTTATAAAGGAAACATTTAATTGGGGCTGGCTTACAGTTCAGAAGTCTAGTCCATCGAAGGAAGGAAACATGGTGGCCTGCCAGCAGACAAGGTGCTAGAGAGGAGGCTGAGAGTTTTACACCAGGATCCTCTAGTAGTAGGAAGAGACATTGCCACACTGGGCCTGGTTTGAGCATCTGAGACTTTAAACTCTGCCCGCCAGGGACACACTTCCCAATAGTGCCAGTCTCTATGAGCCTATGAGGAGGTCTCTCTCTCTCTCCCTCCCCCTCTCCCCCTCTACCTCTCCCCCTCTCTCTCTCCTCCTCCCTCTCCCCCTCTCTCTCTCCCTCTCCCCCTCTTCCTCTCCCTCTCCCTCTCTGTCTCTCCACCTCTCCTCTCACCCAGATCCTTTCCTCCTCCATGTCCCTTTAGAAAAGAGCAGGCCTCCCAGGGATCTCAACCAAACATATCATAACAAGGTATTATAAGAGTAGGCACATGCCCTCATATCAAGGCAACCCAACAGGAGGAAAGGGGCCCCAAACCAGGCAAAAGAGTCAGAGATAGCCCCTGCTCCCATTTTTTGAAGTCCCACAAGAACACCAAACTACACAACTATAACATATTTACAAAGGACCTAGGTCAGACCTATACAGGCCCCCTGATTATTGATTCTGCCTCTGTGGGTCCCTATGAGCCCTGGTTAGTTGATTCTGTGGGCTGTGTTTTTTGTGGTAGGGTCACCCTCTGACTCCTATAGTCCTTCCTCCTCCTCTTCCACAGGATCTCCCAAGTCTGACTATTAAACAATAGATGTGTGTCTCTGCATCTGTTCTTATCAGTTGCTGGATGTAATCTCTCTGATGACGGTTATTCTAGGCTCTGATCTACAAATATAGCAGAATATCATTACGATCCTGTCATAGTCAGGGTTTCTATTCCTGCACAAACATCATGACCAGGAAGCAAGTTGTCGAGGAAAGGGTTTATTCAGCTTACACTTCCATGCTGCTGTTCATCACCAAAGGAAGTCAGGACTGGAACTCAAGCAGGTCAGGAAGCAGGAGCTGATGCAGAGGCCATGGAGAGATGTTACTTACTGGCTTGATTTCTCTGGCTTGTTCAACTTGCTTTCTATAGAACCCAAGACTACCAGCCTAGAGATGGTACTACCCACAAGGGACCTTCCCCACCCCCTTGATCACTAATTGAGAAAATGCCCCACAGCTGGATCTCATGGAGGCACTTCCCCAACTGAAGCTCCTTTCTCTGTGATAACTCCAGCCTGTGTCAAGTTGACACACAAACCAGGCAGTACAGAATCATTTTGTTGACCTTTTTTTTTATGTTTAGTTCTATCCTGGGTCACTAGGCTACCCAGCCTCTGGTTCCTGGCCCTCCATGCAGTGTCAGGTGAGGGCTCCCTCTCATGGCATGGGTCTCAAGTTGGACCAGTTATTGGTTGGGCACTCCCACAAGTTCTGTGCCACCTTCACCCCAGCATCTTGCAGGCAGGACAAATTGTAGGCCTAAGGTTTTGTACCTAGGTTGGTATCCCTCAACTGGAAGCCTTACCTGGTTACAGAAGATGGCTGGTCTAGACTCCATATCTCCCATTACTAGGAGTCTTCACCAGGGTCACTTTCATAGATTCCAAGGAGTTTCCATTTTGCACTAGGTCTCTACCTCACCCTCAAAGTGCCCCTCCTCCCAATTCCAGTCATCTCTCCCAATACTTTCTCCTTCTATCCCCCCCTCTTGTTCCCATCCCCACCCAATCCCAGTTCACCCATGAAATCTATTCTGTTTCCCCCTCCCAGAGAGAGTTTTGCGTCCCTCCCTTTCCTGAGCCCTCCTTGTTATTTAGCCTCTCTGGGTCTCTGGATCATGATATTATCTTTTACTTTATAGCTATTATCCATTTATAAGTGGGAACATACCATGTTTTTCTTTCTGGGTCTGGGTTACCTCACACAAAGTGATTTTTTTTTTCTAGTTCCATCTATTTGCCTAAAAATTTCCTGGTGTCACCTTTTTAACAGCTGAGTAATACGCCATTGCATAACCGTACCACATTTTGTTTATCCATTCTTGGGTTGAGGGTTTATCCATTCTATGTTGTTTCCATTTTCTGACTACTATGAATAAAGCTGCTATGAACATAGTTGAGCAAGTATCTTTGGGGTAGGATAGAGAGTCCTTTGGGAATATGCCCCAAGAGTAGCATAGCTGGGTCTTGAGGTAGATCAATTCCCAATTTTCTGAGAAACTGCCATACTGATTTTCAAAATGGATGTACAAGTTTGCACCCCACCGGCAGTGGAGGAGTATTCCCCATTGCTCCATATCCTAGCAGGAGCTGTCACCTGTGTTTTTGATTTTAGCCATTCGGACAGGTGTAAGATGGAATCCCAGAGTCATTTTGATTTGTATTTCTATGGGGGCCATTTTCATTCAAACCACCGTGGGTACTCATTGCACCTAGCAGGGGAAGTTTTCAGGCTGCAGCTCAGTCCCATGCCCTCCTCTTCCTCTTCTCTCAGAGGTTGGATGGAGCGGGACAGAGAGAAATAGGAACCCAGTGACATGGGAGTCTCAGAGTACCTGTAAAAAAAAAAAAAACCAGTTGAGGCATCTCTGTGAGAGAATGAGCTAAGCTTTCTAGACCTCCCAACAGTAAGGGAGCCAGAGTTACCACACACAGGAGATGAGGGAGCCATACTTCCTTGAAAGTGAGCATTGGTAACTGTGTTCTAAAAACACTGTTTGTAAATAAGATCATACATCTTTAGGGATCGCTGTAGGGGTTTGTAGATTTAGTAGAAATGGTAGGAGGGCAAATGGTCTAAAAAATTACCACATAACTCGCTCTGTCTCGGAAGCTGACAGATGCCATTCACCATAGACGGTACTAAGCAAGCTTCATGCGCTGACAGCAAGATCAGGCAAGGGCTGTGTACCTAGCAGTGACAGCCAATAGATAGCAAAGGCTACGATGTGTGAGCACTTTCTGTTAAGCCAAGGCTCTCTCTGTGCTTCCAGAGGCTCTTCAGCAGTGCTGTGACCTCTCCCAGCTCTGGTTCCGAGAATTCTTCCTGGAGTTGACCATGGGCCGGCGAATCCAGTTCCCCATTGAGATGTCCATGCCCTGGATTCTAACGGACCATATCCTGGAAACCAAAGAACCTTCCATGATGGAGTAAGAGACAGAAATGGGCCAACCTGGAAGTCCTGGGGTGGAGTGGGAGGGTGGCTTGCCCCCTGAGCAATTTGCATTACAGAGAAACTACCAAGTAGAGATTAGGCTATGTACTCCACTCCAAGGTCATTTGCCTCAGCCCCACAGATGGACTTAGAAAGGCCCCAGCCTCACCTGCCCTTTCTGTCTTTGTCCACCTCTTAACTGCCATGCTTGGAAAATCACCTCAAGGAACCAAGAGGTATCCTCCTAGGCTAAAGTTTTTAGGCCAGGGGGTCCATCAGCATCATCGATTCTGATATCTGTGTGCAAACTGGAAAGCAAGTCCTTCCTAATGCTGGCACAGGGAACACAGAAGAGTGGGACGTTGTCTTCAACTCCAAGCCATCTGCCTCACTGCCCACACCTCATTTCCCAGGCAGTGTAATTTGCCCTCCATGACTCTGTGCTCCTTCCCAGGTATGTCCTCTACCCCTTGGATCTGTACAATGACAGCGCCTACTATGCGCTCACCAAGTTCAAAAAGCAGTTCCTGTATGACGAGATCGAAGCCGAGGCAAGTGACATGCTTCCTTCATTCCTGCCTTCTCCCAAAATGCTGGGCTTATCCAGTACTTACCGATTACCAAATACAGGGTGGGAGGGTGGGAGGGTGTCAGTGACTCTTATCCAGAGATCAATATTCATGATTGCTGTGGTTGCCTGCTCCTTTCTCTCCTCGTCCCTAGTCTGGGCATGAGGGGGGCTTCAAGGACCTTCATGTGCATATACCTCAGCTTGCAAATGGTGCAATCTAACCACTCCAAAGTCAGATCACGATCTCCAGAAAAGACAGTGGGGCCTCTGGAGGTGCTGGGAATATCTGGACAAGAATTCAGAGTTGGTACTAGAAAGGCAATATGGGGTCTAAATGAACACTCCTACATTGACCCTCTAGATTCCTTCTCTCTCGAAGGTACATTGAGCATCACGAGGTTCAGAGGCCCAAACAGGAGGCCTTAGTTAGCTGGGTATGAAGCCAGCACCATGGGTTGAAGCCAACAGCACCCACTGTGGGTTTTGCTCTATGTAATATAGTGGGTGTCAGATACAAGTACAGAAACGTTTAAATAAAGGCTACAAAGCTAAGGACTTAATAGGAAGGAATCAAACATCGATCTCTTCCTCTGTCTCCTGCCCTGCTGCTGCCAGAGCCGGGTCTCTTTAAAGTCCCACGTTGGCCACCTTCTGCTCTGTTCATTGATAGAAGTTATGGCTCTGGTGCTTGATGTCGGGTGTGACCTTGTCTTCCCACAGACTTCATAGACTCCTGTGAATGCCATGAGACACTGCAGGGCGAGACTTTGTACATTAAAAACCAGAGGGATTTAGAGAAAGCTGGAAAAAAAAAAAAGGACTTTTCTATTTCTAAGAGCATCCTCCAGATTAACTCTACAGAGCAAGGGAAATCAAACACAAGGAGGAGACAAGAAAGTCTTTGGGTTCACAGGCTGCCAGGGGTAGTCACAACATCAGAGGGCAGCCTTTCATTTGTGCTCCCTGACCAGGCAGTGGGGAGTGGTGGGGAGGCTGGTTCCTGGGCCCCTCTGAAGCCATTGAGGGCAAAGGTTTGACCTCGGGGCCTGTGCATGGCCACAGGTGCTTTCTTCTTTTTCCGCTTTCTGTCAGGGTTGTTATGTTGCCCCAGAATGCACTTCAGTGAACCCTGCCCTGGCTGCCCTCCCAGCTGCCCATTCGGCGATTAATCCAGACAGGACCCGCTCACCACCTGCTTTTCCTTACCAGGTGAACCTGTGTTTTGATCAGTTTGTCTACAAGCTGGCCGACCAGATCTTTGCCTACTACAAAGCCATGGCCGGCAGGTAAGAGGAGCCTAAGCTGCGAGCAGCATCCTTTTTTTGAAGCCTCGTACTGTCTCCCTTGTTCGGCGCTTAAGGAAAAAAATCAAGCAATTTCCACAGGCTCAGGCATTGAGACATGTTGTAAAGGAGAATAGATGGGTAGCATACAAATACACTTACAGTTCCATAGAAGGGCAGAGAGTTAAGTGATAAAGAAAAATGAAGGAAGACTGAGTTTCTGGGACTATACAGTAGATGGCCCGAGCTGGTCGAGGCCATCTTAAGGAAACAGCGTCTAGGGAGTTAAGTAAAAGGAGGTGGAGGATAGGTCCAGAGTGCTGGCAAAGGGAACTTCTTGTCTAAGCCCTGGTGGAGCAGTTAGATTAATAGCTTGCCTGCCTGCATCAGGCTGGTGAGAAGCCTGAGGTACTTCATGGCAGTGGCCACTAGAGGGCGAGCTGTGTCACCTGGTCACACTTGATCCTGTGCAGGCACCCACCACCACAGCATGGTTCCAGAAGCACAGGGGTGGCTTGACTTGACTTTTACTTTTAAACTTCACTTTTTAAAAACATAAATTTAGGGAGAATGTATCTAAGGTGTGGTGAGTTGGAGGTTTATAGACTCATCCGTATTTACTGAAAGACACTGATTTAACCCCAACCCCTCCCTCCATCCTCAGTGAATTCCTGGGTTTTTAAAAACCTGCGATGGTACTATTCATGAAGGAAAATATATGAAAGTATTTCAGTTCTTGCTCGAAGTTGAGGTGTGTCAATCAGCCGTCCCAAAGGTGATCCCCCTCCTCAGGTGTTCCTCCTCTCCACCATTCCCCCCTCCTCCCCATGGAAGTGGTTGGCTTCATTTGACTTTGACAAACTTGACACATTTCAAATAGAAGTTGGCATGCACTGTACACAAAATGCCACGAGCATGGGATCGTCACTCACTAAAAAGGATAAATCCTACCTGGTAAACAGAAAGCACAAAGGTACATCCATCGCTAAGTACTCACTGTGTGTGAGCACATCAGGTAGGAAGCGGTTATGACAGGTGAGGCAGCATTTCTAAGAGCATTCTGGTCTTGAATATGCTGATACTTCCTGTGTAAACAAACTAGGGCAAGTCACATCCTTGGGACTCTCTATACTTAATTTATAAAATCTTCTCATCTTAGGAGCTAGAAAGATGGGTTCAGTGGTTAAGAGCTCTTGATGGTCTTCCAGAGGACCTGAGTTCAATTCCTGGTACCCACATCAGGTAGCTCACAACCACCTGTAACTCCTGGGGATTTGTTGCCTGGTTCTGGAACACACACACACACACACACACACACACACACACACACACACGGGGGGGGGGGGGGCGTAAAATTCATCCTTAAAAATATGCATCCCCAATTGGGTTAGCAGCACATACTTTTTTTTTTTGGTTGATTTTTGGATTTTGAGGGGTTTTTTGTTTTTTGTTTTTTGTTTTTCAAGACAGGGTTTCTCTGTATAGCCCTGTCCGTCCTGGAACTCACACTATAGACCAGGCTGGCCTTGAACTCAGAAATCCGCCTGTCTGTGCCTCCCAAGTGCTAGGATTAAAGGCATGTGCCACCACTTTTAATCCCAGCACTCAGTAGGCAGAAGCAGACCTGTGAGTTCGAGGCCAGCCTGGTCTACAGAGCTAGTTCCCGTACAACCAGGGCTGTTACACAGAGAAACCCTGTCTTAATATATATGTACACACACATGCAAATCTCCAGTTGAAAAATAGCCCTCAACAACTTTCCCTGAAAGATGGGTGCTTTTCAAAAGGATGGAAATTGAGAGAAGCTGGGGAGTTCAGAGAAAGAAAGCACTAGACGAGAGGGTGACCCCGGCCGATCCATCTGAGGTAAATGCTGCTGCAAGTGGGAGCCACCTGTGCTGCCCTCCGTATTTAGCGGCCATATTTTAATGAGGGAAAGAAATGGCTGACATTTTAATGATATGTTTTATTTCACTCAACAAACTGAAGCCACTAAAATATCAGCGTGGAATCAGTGTAAATACTATTAAAGAAATATCTGCTTTCTTCTAGGTCTCCTAAACCTAGTATGCACATCACAGGGGATCTCAGTTTGGGATGCCTCCTTTGAGGCGTTCAGTAGGCACCATGGTTGGTGGCTGCAGCTTTAAACTGGGCCAGTTTAAATGTCTCTTTCCCACTTCAAACCTTTAAATGGCTTCCAGGCCATGTAGACACCCCAGCTCTCTACAAGGGTTCTGTGGTCTCACAAGATCTGGCCTGTAGACATCCTTGCCATGGGCCAGCCAGTCCAGGCCTCCCTCAACCCGTGGGGGAACAGGGTCCTAGTCAGGTAGATAAGGTGTTGGCAAAGAAATGACAAACAGAAACAGACACAAGGGAGTGCTGTAACTGAATGCAATTTGTACAAAGTAGAAATCAGGCTTATATGGTATACAGAAAACAGGGCATACTACAAAAGTGACGTAGGCAGGAAATGGCTACATCAAGGTCAGTGAGAACAAGCTGCCAAGTGCAAGGTGGAGGAGCAGTGGTGTCTTTCTTCTTGGGCTGGGTCATTCTGGCAGCCCCAAGGTAAACTCTCAGGGTCTGTCTGAGGCAAGTAGCTGAAGGTCGTATTTTAGCATTCCTTGCTGTAACATAAATAATTAGTGATGGAAACCCTACAACTTCTAACTTCTCACTGGCAGTAAAACAGTTTTTCTTTTGTGGGACTGCTCTGATAAAAAGTGCCTAACTGTTATCTCTAACTCTTGAGACACCCTGTCTGGTAAGACAGCTTCTTAGTAAAAATTCCAAGCTAATTTACAGCTAGGAAATCTATTAGGATTATTGAAACTGTGAAGGCCAGGAAATAATGTTCAATCTCAGTGTTAGCTATAACTTTCTTAGGGCACCTTTATGCCTGAATAAAGAAAGCACGCAGATCTCTCCACAGATTATAGCAGAGATCAATCTGGAACACCTCTGAGTTAGGAGATGTCAGTGACTGACTACCTCAGGAGGCTGACTCCCTTTGAAGTGTATGCCTCAGTTCTGTGATCAGGTTTTTAGGCCTGCCCCAGGCACAGCTGAAGTAGACGAGTTCTCTGTAACACATCCCAGCTCTCTACAAGGGTTCTGTGGTCTCACAAGATCTGGCCTGTAGACTAGTATGATATAACCTGTTTTTGCAAACTCTTCTTTTCTTTACCCTGACTACCTTCCCTTTGGTCAAACAGACCACACTTGCCATGTGTGGGATCATTTTACCTCGGCCTTACCATTACCTCGGTCCAAAGAAACCACATACAAATACTTTCCATAATTCCTAACTGCAGATGATCCTAGGTTATTGATTTCAAGTACTGGGCTACTCTACAACGTGGGTCTCAATGGGAAGGATAAAAATTGTACACATGACTTAGAGGACTCTTGTGACATTAAAAACAGTTGTATATGTATGCCCTTATGGGCATGTGTGTGCATCCATGTGCATGAATGTGTATGTGTTTGTACTTGTGAGTGTGGTGTGTATATATGGGTCTATGTGTATGCGTACATGTATGTATGCATGGTGTATGCGTACATGTATGTATGCATGTGTATGTGTTGCCTGGTGAACGATAAAAGCTATGCACATGTTTCCTATTACAAACCATCTTTCCCGTGATTGCTCACATTTATCAGTCTCTCTGCATTGGGAAGTCTGTACCTTGAGGACAGGAAGGACCCTAGCTTCACTTGTACCTAGAATTTTCACTGGGAAATACTAAGAATACACTCAATTGTTTTTGTTATAAATTAAGAAAAGAGTATCCAGCCTGTGTTGCCCATCTTTTTACTTAGGAATTCTATTGTACATTGAGAAACCATTTGCCACCATGTTTAATGCACCTCCGTCATGCTTCTCTCTTCCAGTGTCCTGCTGGATAAACGTTTTAGAGCTGAATGTAAGAACTATGGAGTGATCATTCCATACCCGCCGTCCAACCGCTATGAGACACTGCTGAAGCAGAGACATGTTCAGGTGTGGTGGGACAAAGCCATGATGAGGAGGAGTGGGGGAACAGACTCTGTGGAAATAGTGTGGACTTACGGATGTGCCTGAAGTGTCCGGACCAGGCATAACAGCCTCAGAATCATACAGACAGTACTGAGCATCCTTTGGTGCAAATTTTAGACTTCCTGACTTCTCTGCAGCTGGCCTGAGAAGTGCTGAGCAGCACCATGGCCTACCATCCTGGAGTGGCCTTTTCCTCACCAGCACTGTCACACAGAGACATGTAGACCCACCCCTGAAGTAAATGAGAAGAGCTAAACCCCATTTAAATGAAGCGCTTCAAGCTAAACCTGGGGTAGAAATTGTATTGTAGACATCTTTAATCCCAATTCAGAATTTCTATCCCACCTTGATCATTCAGTTCCCATATAAAAGACACACAACTTTTATTATTTACAATAAGCCTTAAACAGCACAAGAGCTGGGCAACTATCTACCCTCTGTTTTATTTGGGCTGCTCTTAGCTCTAATTGGTCAGCCCTCAGGGCTAGGTTTTCATGACTCATCCAACCCATGGCTCTAGCCAGTTTCGTTTAACTAATAGTTTTAAACCAAGGAACCAGGTTTGCACAACAAATGCTTGAAAACATGAGAAGTCGCTCATAGACCTAGACCTCTGAGTATAGAACTTAACATTACAATCTACAGCAGCAGACCAAACCTCAACAAAACTGGTTTGTTTTTATCCAGTGGTTTCCCTTAACATTTGATCTCAGATGTGGGGAAAATAGTGCTGGGAGCAAGAATGCATATCCTGATTTTAAGATGCTAATCTTTGCTAGAAAGGCATAGCGGTGCCACCACAGACCCTAACCCTCCCTGCAGGTGGCTGGTTAGTGAGCAGAGCAGCTTGTTTGCTGTTATATCTGGGTGGTTGTTGTGTGGCTCTTGGTCTCTGTGAAGGTGCAGAGCGGAGGCCAAGAGGATATTGAAATGAACAGGAAAGAATCTATGTTGAACTCTTAGGACATCCATTGCCAGTGTCTAGTCACAAGAGAGAAAGAGCAAGCCTCACTAGCTGAGCTTCAGAATTGCAGTGCAGCCAGAATTAGCCACAGGATCCCCTTATGGGACCTTAATTGGCTAGGAGGAAATTTATCCGAAGATAAATAATACCTAAGAGTAATCACATAGCGCTGAGTAGAGCACCGGGCCTCAGTAAATGGCTATTGTTGTCCTCATAGCATCTGCCGTAGTACCCATGTGGATCCCAGTGGAAATTATCTTAAGCTATATTTTTCCATCCTTTAATAAGCCCTTCCTATGCTTGCTTTTAAAACCACTCCCATGAAGGCATTA
Organism: Mastomys coucha; assembly: GCF_008632895.1. Classification (NCBI taxonomy): domain Eukaryota; kingdom Metazoa; phylum Chordata; class Mammalia; order Rodentia; family Muridae; genus Mastomys; species Mastomys coucha. The sequence goes on along the minus strand of NW_022196911.1, from coordinate 41,376,613 downwards.
AGTAGGCCATCGCTAAGGTAGCTACTGCTTCCTGGGGACACTGAACAGGAAGATGAGGAATGAACCCTCAAGGCTGAATCTAGGGTCAGAGTTTGCCCCAAGCCTCCTCCCTCCATCTGAATGAGTTGTATTTTACCTCAGCCGGTTTTATCTGAATCAGAGGTTCTCAGCCTTCCTAATGCGGTGACCCTTTAGTACAGTTCCTCAGGTTATCATCACCCCCCCAACCATAAAATTATTTGTTGCTATTTTATGACTGCAGTTTTGCTACTGGTCTGAATCATAATATGAATACCTGAAATGCAACCTCCAGGGGGTCGAGACCCTCAGGTTGAGAACCGTGTATATAGCCCTTCCCAATAGTATAATACATAACTCTCTCTGGGCTAGCCAGACTCTGGTGATGAGTATCTCACTGTAGTGAGTTCATTTTCCTCTTTCTCCCACAAGCATGCATAACCATTACACATACACCATATATACATATACCAAAGATAAAAGATTAACTAGAATTACCATGGCCAAGAGATTTTGTGAGGCCATCTATAGTCTACATACAGGCATCCCTTGCCCCAGGAATGCTTTTTATAATTTTAGTACAGTTTCCTACCAGTGCATCATATTTAGTTGTCAGATATCTGTGTAGAGATTAAGTAACTTTCTCCCTGCCTCTGCCCTTCAGCTGCTGGGTAGATCAATTGACTTGAACAGGCTCATCACCCAACGGATTTCTGCTGCCATGTACAAATCCTTGGACCAGGCAATCAGCCGCTTTGAGAGTGAAGACCTGACCTCCATTGTGGTAAGGACCGGGGCCCTATAGGCTCTCTGTTCCTGGATGCCTCCAATAGATGCCCAGTTGGAAATAGTTGTTAGCTCCTCTGGCCTAGTTCAAGAATAGCAGGGAATTTCTTTCCCATCTGACCAAAGTGACTGGGACAAAAAGTCTTGAATGGAATGGGAATCATTTTACCGTTTCTTACGGACTGGCAGCCAGGTGTACAGAGTGAAGGAGTCTCTGGAAGATCAGAGGAGACTATTCCCCCAGGCAGGCAGAGTCCAAAGTAGCTAGAGAAAGTATCACAAGGTCACTTGAAGGGCAAGTGGGAGTTGAGGGCCCAGAAGGGCTCTACAGTGGGTTGTTGGTTCTGCTTTTTCTCCATCTTGAAAGGCTGAATGGCTTTGAACACTACCCTGGGTCTTCTTCATATTGTACCATGCCCCTTAGCATTTTCGGCCAGCTCTGTTGCACAGTCAGGAATAAACCTGCACCTTCCAGAAAACAGCAGCTGGAGTTGCTCCCTCGGTCCTCTTTCCAAGAGGTAGCATAAAGTGTATTGAACTAGGAGGACACCAGAGTCCCACAGACTCACCCTCCTAGTCCTGTCCCCAGCTCTGACTGTTACTAGCTCTGTCATCTTGGGCAAGTTATACATCTTCACCAAGCCTGTTTTCTACCTCTAAAGTGAAGGAGACCTTAGAGTCTGCTTCAGAGAGTCATTAGAAGAATGTAGTAGGAGCCCATCTGGAGAGAATTTGGAATGGGTCTTTGTAGTTGGATAAATGCTTAATAAGTAATAGCTTACTTTTTTTTTAAAGAAAAGGAGGGAGAGAGAAAGGACTATAGGGCTGCAGTGCTCTCCTGGGGTGGGGGATAACTGCAGCATTTGTTAGCAGGATGTGAACCAACCACTCACCTGAATCTCACATCACTGACAAGAAACTGTAGAATAGCTCACATTCTTGAAATCACTCAGTATGCGTTAAAACGTCCTCGGTGCTTATCTCTCAAGGGGTGGGAATTTGGGTTTCTTCTCTTTTTTTTATCTTGTGTATTCTGGCTTTCCGCTAATGAGCGTGTGACAGGGGGCAGGTGTCCACAGCCTCTTCCCACTCCCTGGAAGACACTGAGTGTTCTCTTGGCTAGAACAAAATGAAAACTCAAAGTGTAAGCCCTTGTTTAATCAGATGAGACTTTGATCCCCACCGGAACATCCTCTCCCTGGGAAACCTAGGAAGGACCCCCTAGGGAGACTCTCCCCTGTGGGTAGGCTTGGTTCCCCGTGGGCCTTGGCTCAGCGCCTCTGCCTCCCTCCCGGCAATGGCAGAAACAAACTGAGGAATGTGCCTCTCCCCTCCACCTTCAAAACTGTTCTAAAGTGTGGGAGTCACCATGCGGCTCACTTGGGGAGCCGGTCACCTTGTTGTGTAAGTGTGCCAAACAAGGAGTCCTGCAGACTGGCAGCCTGTGGGCTGTTTGGCTACTGATGTACTTGAAATCTTGAGTCAACATGTAACATTTGGAAGCATTCGAGTAAGATCCCAGGAGCTGGGACAGCACCAAACTAGCAGTCCCAGATGGCACCAATTGCTGGGCGGACTACAGACTCATGTCAACAGGTCCAGCTCTCCTAGTCATCCCCAGAGCCCCACAGGCCCACCTGACTTGGCAGCCCAATGGCCCCTGCTGTGTTTAATTCTCAGATGCCTGCTGGAGTCTCCCTGACCTCTCAGAGCTGCATTCTGCTCCAGTGTGGCTAGCCCCTCCTCCTCCTTCCCACTCTCTGGATTGGACACTCTCGTTCTTTGAAAATGCCCACCCGGCTGTGGCTGTCTTATTTTTCCCATTCTGCCTTTGTGCCCCAGTTCCCACCTCAGCAGTGTTGAGTACCGGCTCCTTTTGTCCACCCTTGTATCGTTAACCCAAGTTCATGGAACTTGAAATCGTAGAACCCCGGCTCTTGTTGTCTTCCCCCAAACAGGGTACCGCAGTGTGCTAAAAGGGCTCGGTGATCTTAGAAATGAGCTCGTTAGCAGTAACATTAGTATTCGTTTACCATATCCTCGGCAGATGGGAACGGAGATGCAGCAGAACCAGCTCAGCCCCAAGAGGCACAAGCAGAGAGCTGACTGGGTCTTTATCTCTGCCCATCATTCACTTCTTGGTGCAGATATGGGGAAAGTTCTTCTGACTGCCACTCCATGGTTGAAATCCAGGTTTTAGCTGTTTTTTTTTTTTTTTTTTTTTTACATTTATTTATTTATTTAATGTATATGAATACACCATTGCTCTCTTCAGACACACCCGAAAAGGGCATCAGATCCCATTACAGATGGTTGTGAGCCACCATGTAGTTGCTGGGAATTGAACTCAGGACCTCTGGAAGAGCAACCGGTGCTTTTTAACTGCTGAGCCTTGTCTCCAGCCCAGGTTTTAGCATTCTTTAGGAACATCTAGGGTCTGCTATCCCTAGCCCACTGTAGCATGGCAGCAGTCAGAGGAAGTGCCAAAGCACCAGGCCCAGTGCTCTGAGAGGGCCCCCTGCCCGCCATGAAAACCAGTCCTCTAAGACTCCCCTTTCCACGCCATCTAGTTTCCCATCTGCCGTTGCCGTTAGTGTTTGCAGTCATAACCTGCACTCCCAGCTTACAGCCATGCAGAATGAGTTTCAGAGTACCCAAGCTCCAGTGTTGGAAGCATGAGCTGAGTCCTTGACCCCAACAAAGTGAACTTGTCAGGTGGGGGAGTGGGGGCTTGTGGCTGAAGAGGTGGGAGCCAAATCTTTGTGACTAGTGACCCACTGAGCTCCCAGGGGAAGCTGGCTCCTACCATGCCAATGTGGTTTGAGAATCTAGAAAGATACAACTATGTAGAATATAAATATAAAATATATATCATATTCCCCTTTCAAAGGACCTCCAGCCTCTTGCGTTTCTCCAGGCAGCTGTATCAAAGAGACCAAGGACTCGTAATTTGAAATCCAAAGACCCAGACTCCCAGACTGGCATCCCAAGCACTTGTCCTTGCGTGACCTTGGGCATGTGGCCTTCTGATCTTCTGTAGCAGGAAGAGTGGCACCATGGTGTAAAGCTGGCCTCACCAAAGCATTGCCCGAGTGACCCTGGATGCCCCAGGACTTGAGCTTTTCCCCCCTCCTATTTAGATTGTGAACCTTTGGGTAATAATGACTGACAGGTTGCAGAGCAACAAGAAGTGAACCCCAACCAGAAGAGTTTCATTGTCACTTTATTTCCCAGCAAGCACAGCACTCCACTCTGTGCCAGCTCACACTCTGAGCTCACCCCCGCCTCAAGGTGGGAGTACAAATGATCAGAGCATCTGCCACCCACCTCAGGTTCCTGGTCACTGGGGTGGAGTACAGACTACAGGTGCCTCAGTAACTCAGGACCTGCAGTCCAAAAGAGGAGGCATTTTACACACACATACACACATACACACACACATACACACACGCATGCATGCATGCACGCACGCACGCACGCACGCATGTAACTAGAATCTCCTAATTGAGTTAAACTATACAATGTTGCCAAAATCTGGAAATGTCATACTTCAGCTGTCTAGTTAGCCCTAAGTAGGTGATATCTCCTGTATATTTGAGACTTTCTGTAGGACAGAGAAATAACCCCTACCGAGATATGGTCACGGTTGTCACTTACGACACTGACACCACTAGGGGACAGGCTTTTCCCTTACCAATTAAGAAATTAGAAAGACACAAGCGTGCTTTCTACCCAAAGGGCTGCAAATGGGGCTAGCCTATGCTCAGCAGTCCCCTTCCTGGTTGCATGTAACCTCTCCACCCTCGCTTGTGTCTTGACCTTTTTTTTTTTTCTCCCTATTTCAATTGTGATTCTTTGGGCTAATGATTGACAAATGCAGAGCAACCAGAAGTGATAGCCAAGAGTATCAGAAGAAAGGAAAATAGTCCCATGCACCTGAAGGGGGTCCTAGACCCCATATAGGAAGCCAAAGGTTGCCTGAGAGAGGTCTCCTCTAGATGTAAGGAACGCTCTGTGTGTGTGTGTGTGTGTGTGCATGTGTGTGTGTGTGTGCGTGTGCATGTGCTTGTGGTGTGTGTCTATGTGTGTTACCTGAAACTCTTTAGCAGCTTTGAGTTCTCTCTCTGTCAGGAGCTGGAGTGGCTGCTGGAGATTAACCGGCTCACACACCGACTCCTCTGTAAGCACATGACGCTAGACAGCTTTGACGCCATGTTCCGAGAAGCCAATCATAACGTGTCTGCCCCCTATGGCCGCATCACCCTGCATGTCTTCTGGGAGCTGAACTTTGACTTTCTCCCCAACTACTGCTATAATGGATCCACAAACCGGTAAGGGAATCCCTGTACATAGGGTACTGAGCAGGGCGGGAAAGAGGCTGTGGTCATTTGCCTCCAAAATGGGCCTAGCGGTTCTGTTTGCTGCAGACAAGGGTTTATCTAGAGCTGCTCCTGGTTGTAGGCTCTGTGCTAGAGGTAGCAATGCCAGGGTGAACAACCACATACCATCCAGCTGCTTGGAGCCGCCTAACCCAGCTTGACCCAATCTAGAAATGATACAAACCTCAGAGAAGGCTGTCTCCTCCAAGAAAGTGATGCAGGAGGTGAGCTGTGAAGGATCAGCAGGAATAAGTAAGGCCAACAGTGGAAGTCTATTATGGGCAAACCTTCTACCTAACCAAGAAGCTGGGGATGAAGGTAACACTGCAGAGTTGGAAGTAGATTAAGGGTAAAGGCAGAGGTAAAGGTAGAAGGCATGAGCTTGCAGATAAGCACTAGAAAAGCCAGAATTATTAACCATACAGGCTTGTTCCTTCAGTATAAGATACTGACACCCATTTTTCATCTAGAAAGCTGGAAATGGGTATCTTAGATCCTGGTGTGCTTTGCTGTTCTGTAAAGTCAGCCCTCACCAAATCCCCCAGAATCCTGAGCATTGCTCCTCAGTCAGTAGAACCCATCCTCATGAACTAACCAATACCCCAGAGCTCCCAGGGACTAACCCACCAACCAAAGAGTACACATGGTGGGACTCATGGCTCCAGCTGCATATGTGGCAGAGGGTGGCCTAGTCGGTCATCAATGGGAGGAGAGGCTCTTGGTCCTGTGAAGGCTCTATGCCCCAGTGTAGGGAAATGCCAGGGCCAGGAAGCAGGAGAGGGTGGGTTGGTGAGCAGGGGGAAGGGGAAGGGAAGAAGGTTTTATTTTTTGGAGGGGAAACTAGGAAAGGGGATAACATTTGAAATGTAAATATCTAATTAAAAAAAGAAAATATATAATAAAAAAAAGAAAAAAAGAAAAAGGTCCCATGTCCTTTGCAAGAAAGGGGATAACATTTGAAATGTAAATAAAGAAAATATCTAATTTAAAAAAAGGAAAAAAAGAAATGTCCTTTGCAAAAGAGTTCACTGTTATACATTGTACAGACCCTTCCTTCCTACGCTGTCATCTGAGTGCTGTTCTGCCATCAGTGGGAAAGGCCATTAGTGCTTTGCTAAAGAGATGTACTTTGCAAAGGAGTTTTGATGTAGCCATGCCTAAAGTTTTGTTGTGATCATTGTTGCAAGGAAACTTTTCCCCAAAGTCTTTTTTTTTTTTTTTTTTGAGACAGGGTTTCTCTGTGTAGCCCTGGCTGTCCTGGAACTCACTCTGTAGACTAGGCTGGCCTCCAACTCAGAAATCCACCTTCCTCTGCCTCCCAAGTGCTGGGATTAAAGGCGTGCATCATCACCACCCGGCTTCCCCAAAGTCGTACTGTGTTTAAATGTATTAAAAAATTAAAAAAATAATAATAAGCTGCTTGATGTCACAGTCCAGAAATATTGACCCAGGACCATTTAACTGAAGTTGAGCCAAACCTGTGTTTCATTCTCACCTGACCTGAATCGCTCCCTGCTGGCTGTAATGCATGCAGGGACCCCACAGCGGCTGTGAAGATAAAGTAGGGACAGACCATAGGCTCTCTAGGCCATGATATGGTCATCATGTCTTCAGGAGACCTGGGAGGGTTTGATGAAGGACAGTGCTCTAATCACACTGTCCATTTGTAAGGACATGCACATACCTGAACATGTGTGTACAAACACAGGCCTCTTTGCTGAATGGAACTTGCCTTCTGAAAGGAACACACAGCTCTGGGGCAAGCACTGAAGTACAGATAAGATTTAGACCTTGCCAGGCGGTGGTGGCACACGCCTTTAATCCCAGCACTTGGGAGGCAGAGGCAGGCAGATTTCTGAGTTCTAGGCCAGCCTGGTCTACAGAGTGAGTTCCAGGACAGCCAGGGCTACACAGAGAAACCCTGTCTTGAAAAAAAAAAAAAGACTTAATCCTTTTCTCACACAGAGCCTTATCACCTGTATTCACAAACCATCAAGAACAGAAGGATGGGTGAAAATGTGTGCAGGTGACATCATTGAGCCCATGGAGCCTGGAGCCTGGGTCAGGGTGGTGTGAACTAAGTCAACACTGGATGAATGGAAAGATATGGGAAGAGCCTACACACAGATGTACCTGAGTCTGTGCATTGAACAAGACATGCTCAGCTTTATAAAGATATGACTTTATAGTACATTTGGAGTCAGGGCTACAAACTATAGCCTGGCCACAACTATATACCCTATCTTGTTGCCAGCCATGACACCAGTATATGACCTGAGACTGGCTCTGAACAGCCCATATCCTGGGAATGGTGCCATCTCTTTGAGGGGGATTCTGTGTCCCCCATTTTTGTATGTGTGTGTTGTATGCATGTATGTATACTTGACTATGTGTGGGCAGACAAGTATGTGGGTGTACATGCATGTACATGAGGACACCCACATGGAAACCCCAAGTTGATGACTGGAATCATCCTTGGAGCTCTTCCCCTCCATTGAGATAGACTCTCTTTTTTTTTTTTCTTTTTTTCTTTTTTGTTTGTTTTTTGCTTTGTTTTGTTTTTTTCAAGACAGGGTTTCTCTGTATAGCCTTGGCTGTCGTGGAACTCACTCTGTAGACCTGGCTGGCCTCGAACTCAGAAATCTACCTGCCTCTGCCTCCCAGGTGCTGGGATTAAAGTCGTGCACCACCACTGCCCGGCGAGACAGACTCTCAGTCAACCCCAGAGCTTGCCTGTTCAGCTAGGTTGACGAGCTGGATTTCTCTGGGGAGTCCCCAAGTCAATCTTCCATTTTCTGAGGCTGGAATTTTAGGGGAGCAGCTGTAGCCACTGAGCATTGCTACGTGGGATCTAGGGATCCCAATTGTGGTCCCCATGCTTCCATGGCAACCCATGGCCTCCCCAGCCCCGCATTCCCATCTTCAGTGGGTAGATAGGGGAAAACTGGAAGAGCAATAGTCATGATATGAAGATGATTTAGGGTGCTGTTGTCTATGATATTTTCATGCCCAGGGGCAGAGCTGAGTCCTTATGATAGAGACATCTGGCTTGCAAGACTGAAGGCTTTTCTGCCTGGCCCTTTATGGGAAGAGTTTACTAGCTCAGCTTCTAAACTAAACTGGAGGTGACAAATGGAGCCCCAGAGAAGGCCATCTTCAGACCCAGCACATCCTGACTTTTGTGTCTCCTGGGCCCCAAGACTGGGAAAGCACACAGTAGTCAAAGGGGAGGGGGTATCAGAAGAGTCCGGCTCCTCTGTAGGCAGCCATGTAGGACCTGCTGCAGGGGTCGGGGCATGGGGCTCTTGCTGTTGTCTGTCCCTTGGAGGATGTCATAGGACTCTGTTAACTGCTTCCCCGTCTCTTTTCTTCTAGTTTTGTCCGAACTGCCATCCCTTTCACCCAAGAACCACAACGGGATAAACCCGCCAATGTCCAGCCTTATTACCTCTATGGATCCAAGGTAAACAGTCCTGTCCCATCTCATCTGTGACAGACAGAGTGAGAAAAGGCAAATAGAAAGGTGTTTCCAGAACTGGCAAAGCCACGGGGTATGTTATTCAAGAGGAACATTGAGAGCCAGGCAGAAACCACTGCAAGTACATCCATCTTTATTAGTTCACAGCTAGCGGGGATGGGGCAGAAAGCTCTGGCTGGAGGGAGCTGAGGTGAGGGGTGAGTACTGTGCTGGGGTGGTGGATAACTGGGTACAGGGGGAGTCTCCTTGTGGCTTCCCAGTTTCTCCTGTTTCTTGGTTGATTTGTTACAACATCACCTAGCGATTCTGGGATTCTGGGCTCTGCAAGTACAAGAGCTTTGCAGAAAGAGCTTGAAGGCCATTGTAGGTCTCCTCTACCTCATGTGGCTTTTTTTCTCACATGTGCACATCTTCAGTCCAAGTAATTGTCCCCACAGGGTCCACTCTAAGTCCTCAGTCCTTCCCATTCATTCAATGGCATTTAATATTTACTCCTTGTAGGCCAGACATGAGTTAGGTTGTACATGCTTGGTGTCCTTGGGATGAAGAGGCATAGCCTACACCCACCCAAACTCTCGTTTCCACAGTTATGTAAGGAATAGTTTCCACCAAGTGCCACCAAGCTCACTATATATACAACTTAATCCTTACAATAGGGGCTCATGTAGAAAGAATAAAGAAACATGTCTCCCACCAAAAGAGAGAGGCCAGTGATTTTCTTGCTGACAGAACAAAATCAGCCACCTTCGATCTCACTTTCAAACTTAGCAGAGATAAGCCGAGATGACCATGATGGCGTGAGTCAGGAGAGCTTTAGAAGTGTGGTGAACCCAGAGAAGCTCTGGCTGGGGCACCTACCAGGTATGAGGAGGGTGCTGGAGAGGGCAGGTGGCTTCTCCAGAGAAGACAAACTGTTTGAGGTAATTTTCTCAAACCTAGAGAAGCTTGTCATCCAGGTGTGGTAGCTCTCACCTGTCCTAGCACTGAAGGGACTGAGGCAGCAGGATTGCTCTGAGTTCAACGACAGTCTGGTCTACGTGGCAGGTTATAGCCTGTGTTGTGAGACTGTACCCCCATATACAGAAGAAGAAAAAAAAAGGAAGGGAGGGGAGTAGGGGTGGGGATGGCTTGCAGACATCATTTCAAGAGGCTCAGAGACATCGGTCACAAACTAAAAATTACATTTTCCTTCCCAGTTCTCTTTCTTAGATTATATAAAGGAAAGACATTTATATTAATGTTAACACTAGTCTCTTCAGCCCTTCCTGGCCCCCCTTTGTATCAGACACAAGAGAACAGGTCTTAAGCCTAAAGTCATTGGCTGGCAGGTAGTCAAACTTAATATTATTTTGGATGTTGAATTTATTCTTACTTCTATTCCCTTCTATTTACAACAGGGGCCTGGCTTTTTGTTTCTGGGCTAATACAAAGCTGTCTTCTAAGGGTCTATGTTTTAAAGCTGTGATCTATTTAAATAAAAGGTCTTGATTGTTAGTGATAAATAGTTAGAAGCCAGTCTGTGGCTTTTTATTTTTAATGAACCTGGAGGTGCAGGGTATAGTATACAATTGCCTGAAAGTTAGAAAAGGGCCTTTGGACCTTTTACAAAAGAAATGCCTGAAAACATAGCTCGTGGTCCACCTCTGACCCAGGATTTCTCCCAAGCACTGTGCCAGATTCAGGTCTAGCTACTTTTACTGTCTATCACATAGCCACGGTTGGTTTTAATACTGAAACAGGGCCTTCAGTTCTTCAGTAGGCCTCCGAATGGACAATACTGAAACAATACCTTGTCTGCTCCTGACGTGCCTTGAGGATCTGTGTTGTCCAGCTTGGGGACCTTTGTCATGGTGACATCTATACAGCCCTGACATGTGAGAGGATAGAAGCGAGAGGTCTATAGATAAATTTTCACACAAGACCCACTATGGAGAGCATTTTAAGCTTTGGGAAATGGGGTATCTCCTTACTGTTGCTCACTCCCTATAGTGAGGCAGTATGACTGCTTGGTCACCAGCCTCTCTAGCTAAGGCCACCACATCCTGGCTGGCTTCAGCTCCTGGTTCAGCTTCGGCTTTGGCCCCAGAGTTCTTTCGTGGCAGTTCCTCCAGGGGGAACCCCTGCAGGTCTTCTTCCCTCTGACCAAGAGCTGGGGTCTCCTCGGGCCATCTTACCAACCCATTGGCTTCTTCCATGTGGCCAGCTCTGTAAGACCACCGAGGTTCGTGACAACGGAGGCACCAGAACTGGAGGCAGATGAAGGCCAGCACAGCAGTGAAGCAGGCCAGCAGGATGGCCATCAGCACCCAAAGAGAAATTTGGGGGTCCACCAGGGAGCCACCAGCAGCCAGCGGACTCTTATCCAGGGTGTGGAACATGGTACAGTAGTGACTGTATGGGAAGGCAGCCTTCTTGCAGCTGATACAGAGGAAGTAGAGAGTAGAGGGAGCGAGGTGTTCCAATGCCACGGAGGTGATGGCTCGCGGCACCTTCTCCTCGTGATGGAAGCTATAGCGCAGGTAGCCGGAGAAGATGCTGTTCCAGTTAGGCCTGTACATAATATGGTAATAGTCCTCCAAACAGGGCTCCGTGGATGACCAGGAGATGATGGCTCCTGTATAAGACACGTTCCCAACCTCAATGTTCATCCCGGTTCTGGAACCAAATCACAGTGATTGAGCACATGAGATGGCCACAGATACTGACGTCATTATATATAGACAAAAGAAAATGGAGGTCCGGAGGTTAAGCTAGCAAACCAGTGGCAGAGTACAGGTAGGATTGAGGACTGGCTCATGAAAAAGCAGTAGCCCTCAGGCTCAAGATGCACCCACGTTGTCCCGACCACGGCCCATCCGGGCTGAGATCCATTGCTGACATTGTTCCCAGCCCTTCCAAACACAGGTAATGTAAAGAGAGCTCCGTGGAATCTCAGAGGGCCTACCTTACGCTTCTCAGCTCAGTGCTGACCTCCTGCCTCTGCTGTGAAGGCTGTGAACTGCTACCTAGAACATTCTGCCCAGTGGCTTTTTTTTTTTCTTTTTCTTTTTGACTCTGAGTTATGTTTCCCACGGTAAGTGAAGATTCCCGTTGGCGCCCCCCAGTGGCGATCCACCTCAAAGCTTCTGCTAGTGTTTTGTTTTATCAAAGACCAAGCAAGGTACAAGAAATAAGTTTCCCAGGTCAAGGTTGTCATCTCCCAGGACAGCTTAACTTCTAATCATCCCATAACTTCTGAAAATAACAGCAGTACTATGACTTTTGTGACTGTCTAACCTACTGGTTCCCAACCTTCCTAATGCTGCAACCCTTTAATAGAGTTCCTCATGTTGTAGCAACCCTCCAACCATAAAATTATTTTTTGTTGCTACTTCATAATTGTAATTTTGCTACCGTTATGAATTGTAATGTAAATATTTGTGTTTCCCAATGGTTGTTTGGCCCCCAGAGGGGTTGTGACCCACAGGTTGAGAACCACAGGTTGAGGTCACACAGCGAGTCAGCAAGTAGGCAGTGCTAGATGGCTTCTCCCACAATAATAGACTCCATTCCCATCATAAATGAGCATCCTGGAATATCAGCTCACAGGAAAAGAGAGAACTTAGCCACTGCATTTCAACGCAAAGCCACTGAGTTTAGTAATATGTTATTATTATTGATTATTGCTAAATGAGGTGCTCTGGTTGGCTGGATGGCAGATGAGCCCTGTTCCGACCGTAAGCATTTCAGCTTTGGTAAGAGAGAGGCATCAAGGTTTCTGGTTGTTCTTTCATTCTATCTGAGACAGAGAAAGCTCTCCTTCTGAATTTCCCCTGGTCAAAAATCTAAACAAGGGTAGCCAGCCTCTATTATGTTCCGGTTTCCCTCTGCCTTGTTCGCCATCCCCGCCCCCGGCCAGAAGTGCAGATGCCATGGTAGATTGAAATGGCACAAACGGGCACTTTTAGGCCAAAGTGAATATTAAGCCAGACTGATTTCTGTTTTTATGCATGTATTGTTAGGGTGGGTGAGCCAGGGAAAAAATATAACAGCGTGAAGCAATTTTTCAATCCTTGGTTTTCACCTCTAAAGACTGTGAAATGCTTGAGAAAGCGGATTACTCCTTTCCATGTGGCTGGGAATTTCCACCCAGTAAATGTGAAGTGCAAAAGATGAGACAGGGATGTGCAGATCCTTCCAGGAATGGCTTTTGGAAGGAAACTGATTTACTTTCTCTCGGGTCTCTTGATGCATGCCCACCTCCCCACCCAGGGACCTACACGCCCAACAAACACACTTCAACCTCCATAAATGGGCGGAATTCATACCCTGTAATACACAGGCACCATGCTCTGTAAAACCCTCCCATCAGGGTAATTGGGAGTCCTGTTCTTACACACATAGCTTCCCTTCTGTTTGCCTCCCCTCTGCTGCTGGCTGTCATATAGCCTGGGTTCCCTGCAGCAGACATTTTTAAGGATGCTTCTATAGCATCTTCAGCTTCCAGGGACAAATCCATCTCCTCGTATTTATCTTTCTCCCTGTCTTCTGTTTTTAAACTCTTCCTGTTTTTAGCTATTCGGTTCCCACAGCCTGGCCCCTCTCCAGGCAGAGTGTGAAAGGAAAAGCCATTTTTATTTCCAAGACAGCCATCCATGTCTCTTACCTGATGCTCGCAGTATATCTGGTATAGACTTCTCCCCTCTGAGACAGAATGGGCCAGATCCGAGATGATGTGCTTCTCCCTCCTCCGCACCAGGCTCTCCTTGATGTCTCTCTCTCACCACTGAGTAATCCCGCTGTCGCCCCCAATGCTCACATTATTCATTCTTCAGATCAGCATCATTCACCATGGCAACCAGCAGGCATCTACGCACAATGCTTTCAGGGACCAGTGTAAGTCGGCTTTTGCCAGTGAAAGGAGCTTTGGTTCCTTCAGCCAAAAATGGGCAGTATTCTGCAGGTTGATCCCCAAGATAGCACATTCTTTTGATGCTTCTGTATTTTCTCTGTAGTTGGCTTGTTCTCTCTCCCTCTTTCTCTCTCTCTCTCCCCCCACTCTCTCTCTCCCCTCCCTCCCCCCTCTCTCTCCTCCCTCCCCCCCCTCTCTCTCTGTATGTGTGTTCAGGTATACATGTACATGTTATACCTATATAGAGATCAGAAGGCAGCCTTAAGTGTCATTTCTCAAGAACTGTCTACTTTCTGTTTGAGACAAAGTCTCTCATGAGCCTGGAATTACACCAAGTAGGCTAAAGCTAGCTGGCCAGTGAGCTTTGCAAGCTCTGAAGTACAATGCACACCCCCATGCCTGGCATTTTTATGTGGGTTCTGGGGATTGAACTCAGGTCCTGAGGCTCCTTGAGGTAAGGGGTTTGCTGCTGAGCCATCTTGCAGACTGACTACTGATCGTTGTCTTACGCCATCTTGATCTGTGGATAGTGGTTTCAAATGTAAAGATATCGGCTCCACAGCAAAGTCATCCTCGTCTTTTCCTATTCCATTTCTCCCCTGTAACTCCTCCCCTACCTTTCCAGTCCCTTCCTTCTTCTCATTCCCTGCATTTCCTCTCAGTTATGTTTCTGGGCAAGATTCTTTTATTGTCTGGATCCCAGTTCCTTCATCTCTAAAGCTTGGAACACATCAGGGGGAAGACGGGGGTACCAGCATTTCAAATACCTGCACCCTTGTCAAGATTCCTCCACCATTCTATCCCTTGAACTCTTTTGAATGGTGGTTCCTTGGCATGAACTTTAGAGCATGCCTTCTTTAGAAATAGAGTCTCCGTGGGTGGTAATTAGTTAAGGATCTCAAGATGAAGTCATCCTTGATCACGTCTATTGACTGGACTCTTTCTAAGAGAAAGGAGAAGGTTTGAACCCATGGAGACACACAAGAGGAGGCCACGTGGAGGCAGAGGCCACATGGAGGCAGAGGCCACGTGGAGGCAGAGGCAGGAGTGGGAACAATGGATCCATGAGCCAATGATCATGAGAAGCTGGCTGGGGAGAAGCAGTCCTGCATGCTAATTCCAGGCTTCCCGTCTGCAGAACTGTGTGAGAAGACATCCTGTCACTTTTGAGCCGCCATGTTTGTGCCAGTTGGTCACAGTATTCTAGGAATTTTAGCACAGCTCTCCTTCTGACTGGGTTCACACTCAGCCTTGGAGTTCTCAGCACAGACATATGAGCAGCTGCTTGCTAGTCAGTCACCTGAAACTGACATGAGAAACGGAAGTTGGCTAGTGTTCTTGGGCCAGATGGGACCCAGACTGCCTTTTCTTTGAGGACTCCTGACTCTGTTTATCCCAAATTCCTTCCTGATCTCCTCCACATTACAAGAATATCTCACTATCGTCTGTATACGAGTCTGAACATTGTCTGAATGGTAGGTGGGTGGGATGAGCTCTGAATTTGTGTGTGTGTGTGTGTGTGTGTGCAGATGCGTGTGAATATGTGTATGTTCATGTTGATGCCAGAAGATGATAGTGGATATCAAATGACGTCTTCAATCACTATCCACCTCGTCTATCGAAGCACAGTCTGTTACGTGAACCTAGAACTCACTGACTTCACTGACCTAAGCTAGCCAGCTTGTGATGAGGATCTGACCTCAGCCTCCTGGGTGCTGGGATTACACACAGGCCATGTTTGTCTGGCATTTATATGGATGCTAGAGATCTAAACCCAGTCCTCACAACTACATGGTAAATGCTTTACCCTGAGAGGCCTAGATTTGGATTTTACATAATACATACATACATACATACATACATACATACACACACACACACAGCACACCTTCAGGTCCTTGCCTTCTAGTGCCTGGCTATCATGGCCCTCAGAGAGATGTATATATATGTTTCCATCTTTGTGGGAACTAAAAAGCTAAATGCGGAGGTACAGTAGGAAAGGTGATGATGAATAGAAGGAGTAACTTCTAGCACTCTATAACATGGCAGGATAGCTGTGGTTGACAGCAATGCGTTGTTTCAGAGTAACATTGAATGTCCTCAATGCATAAATGACTGAGGTCATGGATATGTCAGGCCTCACTGCGATCTGTACGCTCTGAATGTCACACTGTATCTCATAAATATATATAACAATGACTATGCATCAGTTAAAGATAAAATACATTTTGAAAAGTCAGCTTCCTCCTTGGTTCTTGGACAAAGCATCCAAAGACAAGCTATGAAGGTCGCTTGATCAGCCACATCAGCGACCATCAAAAAGCCAGAAGAAGCTGCTTAATGAGTCACCACTGCCAGGGCAAGGGGCTCCGGAGGCGTGGAGTCCCAGGGTGCACGATGTTCTTGATCAGACAGGTGCTCTTGGTCTTCTCTTGGCATTTGCTCTTACCAGGAGCCTGCCTTAAATCTGCTGTAGGCAAGCTCACAGCAAGTCCCTTCTCAAATGCCAATAATGACCCTGCAGGGCATCCTCTCTCCACAAAAGGGCCGGCACTGCCTTTTGCAGGTATCCTTTCAAAGGTTATTTTGAGGGGGAATAAAAATACCAGAGTTAGCCTGAGAAGGGATGCAGCAAAACTCCATTCTTTCTCCACAGAGTGGGGATCTGTTTTTAATGCAGGGTGGCATCTGCTTCCATAGGCTCGTCATTTGAAGAGCTGAGGGATTCAGAGAACATGAGGCCCAGCAGCCCCCTCATTTCCCAGTTCCCCAAAATGAAGGGATTAGGAACACAGCTCAGCTGGCAGAATGCTTGCCTAGCATGCTGGGCTTAGTCCCCAGCCCTTCCTATACTGAAGTCAGCACTCCACACTCCAGAGGTGGAGGCGAAGGGCTCAGATGTTGCAGGTTGTCCTGGGCTATGCCAGGCAGTCTCAAACACACTGAAAACAAATCCCAAGGAAAGACATGGCATTCCTCAGGCCACATGTTTGATAAATGTCTGGGCTGGAAACAGAGTTCCCGACTCTGGTATTACCACCTGCCCACAGTGCCTGAGCCAGGGAAGCTTTCAGAGAATGAGACACTTTATCCCATTCTCTCTCCACCAGCAGGCACCACTTTCCACAGAATGTACAACTGTGGCCTCTTCAGCCATCCAGCCAGGTGCTTCCCAGTTGATATGTGTATCAGGGACAAATTCCTCTCAGAGGGAGTCAGCCTTGAATGAGGGTCCCTGGCTCCTTCTGGTAGTGAAGAGATGACCTGAGGTGATGTCTCTATCCCCAAGCTAGGTTGATAACTTGGGAAAGGTGTGGTACCCAAGCAGCAGGCTTGAGGGCAGTGGTTCCCAACCTCCCTAATGCTGCAATCCTTTAATACAGTTCCTCATGCTGTGGTGATGCCCAACCATAACATTATTTTCATTGCTATCTCATAATTGTAATTTTGCTACTGTTATGAATTGTAGTAGAAGTATCCACGATATACAGAGTATCCGATAACTCGCAACCTGTTACAGCCTACAGTTGAGAAACGCTGCTTTAGGATATCCAGCTCAGAGGCAAATTCTGGATGTATGGCCTTTGACACATTCCCTCCCTCTCTCATGCCTTGATTTACTCAATGATACAACAAGGATGTCCGCAGTGCCTGCTTCATGGTATTGATGCACGCATCCGTGTCTGTGACGAGCTGATGTTGGAAACAGTACTTCATGTTATTAGAAAAAAGGTCATGAGAGCTGGCGAGAGGGCTCAGCGGGTAAGAGCGCTGACAGCCCTTCTGAAGGTCCTGAGTTCAGATCCCAGCAACCACATGGTGGCTCACAACCACCCGTAATGAGATCTGACGCCCTCTTCTCGTGCATCTGAAGATGGCTTCAGTGAATTACGCAGGAGTGAGCGGGGCCAGCAGAGGTCCTGAGTTCAATTCCCAGCAGGCACATACATGATGGCTCATGGCCATCTGTACAGCTACAGTGTACTCATACACATAAAATAAATAAAATAAATCTTAAAAAAGAAAAAGGTCACTAGGTCAGTACTACTTTCCATGCTACTTGCAGCTTTGTCTTGAGGCCCTCAAAAGCAAGGTTCACACCACGAATTGCATGCACTGCCTTGCTTCTCCCTCTTAAATCAGCATTGTTGGTTTTAATTTTCTGGTGCATCACTTGTTGTGCATAAACGAAAGAATATAGAAAGGTTCAAGGTATCACACAACTTAGAAATAACCCCTGGGAACACATGGTGCACTTTCCGATTTCTTCTTTGTATTCACATGACAGCATGTGTCTTTCCATCACTACGAAACACAGCAGAGATGGAAAGTCGGGCTGGCCGGACTCTCACAGAGCCAGATTTCAGATCAACAGTGCTTCAAGCCTAGGCCATGTAGTCACAGAGTCTGGGCTCCTGATGGCCCCCCAGTGGCCAGTGGCACTGCTTGCATCGGGCCTCTACCTTACTCCCACCTGCTTTGCCTTGATGTTCTTATCTCTTGAGAGGTATCGAGACAGGACAAGGCACAATGGATTTCAGAATGATAAGGGACAAGCAGAGAGCTCAGAGACCCTGCAGAGAACATGCAGCTGTGTGAATGCCACTGAGGAAGTTGTGAGAAACAGCAACTCACTGGGGGACCTTCCAGCAAGCATTTTCTCTTCTGAACATCCTGTGCTCTGGAGTCTGAGTACACCTGCTTCAGAACCACCAGGCAGGAGGATGTCATCAAAGCGCATCTATGAGTAGATTCTTTAAAACCCTCTCTCCTGAGCTCGACAATATCATAGCGCTGTCTTCAGAATGATGCAGATGCCAGCACGGATCATTCGCTCTTTTAATCACTTCCCCAAATTCCAGCTTTTAGAAACTATTGGCATTTCCTTTTGTTAGCATGCTCATCACTAGCTACCCGCCGCTTCTGCCTCAGC
Organism: Mastomys coucha; assembly: GCF_008632895.1. Classification (NCBI taxonomy): domain Eukaryota; kingdom Metazoa; phylum Chordata; class Mammalia; order Rodentia; family Muridae; genus Mastomys; species Mastomys coucha. The sequence goes on along the minus strand of NW_022196911.1, from coordinate 41,358,128 downwards.
CATGAACTGATGATTATAGGAACTCCATCCAACTCTTCCAACGCATGGTCATGGTCTAGAACGTCCAAGCCTGTCTAGCCAACTGGATCCATCTTCATCAGCCTGGATATCAACACATCTCACCTTAACTGAGCTAGGCCATTGACACCAACCAGCCCAGGTGATAAAACTATCAAAAGGCTTCACAAGGGCACAGTCACCTCCCCTCCCTCTAGTCCCTGGGCTCCACAGCATGGCTTCCCCCATCAAGGCTTTTATGATTATAGCTGTACCTGCTTGTCTCCACATGGACTTTGAATCTCTGATTCTAAAAGGAGATAGTGTTGCCTCGACACCTGTCATGGCTAATAATGGTTCCCACGGACAGACAGTCCTCATCCTGGAACTCTTACTGTTTTAGAACAAAGTCTTTGCAGGTGTGAGTAATGAGAGTTCTTAAGATGAGCAGAGGAACCTATGTTGTCAGGGTGAGCTCTTAAGTGTCCCAGGTGGCCTTACAAGAGACTAACCGAGCAGGAGGTTGTGACAGGGAGACTGAGAAGCTGAGGCGAGATGTGGTCACAGCACAGGGGTCCTGGCACCACAAAGAAGAGAGTGACAGGTTCTCTGCTGGAGTCTTCCGGAGGAATTCAGACAAGCTGAACCCCAGTGGGGGACCAGAACTGCTAATTTTGGATTGGAGGCCACCAAAATGTTTCAAGATACCAGGTTCATAGTCATTTCTTATGGCGGCCACAAAAACCCTGCTGGGCAGCGTGAAGGAGTTATAAGGTGGAAGATGTAGGTGTATTAATACACACCTTTAATCCCAACAGTCAGGAGGCAGAAGAAGGCTGATCTGTTGTGATTTTGATGCCAGTGTGGTGTACATAGAGAGTTCAAAGCCAACCAAGGATACGTAGTGAGACTGAAAAACCAAAACAAAATACCCTTGCCGAGAGGAAGGACACCCTTGTGTGTCTTTGTGTTGTCAAAGGAGTGCTGCTTATAAAGAAAGGGATTTGGCTTCCTCCAGAAATCAAATCTGTCATCTGACATTCCAAGTGTCACAGAGTGGGTATGATCTCTAGGAGCTGGGAGGTTCTGTTCCTTTTGACTTTTCCAAAGCACTTTGCTCATGGCTCAAGAGAAAGGATCGTAGTTTCTTTAGCTTTCTCCCCCAACTCCTCTGGGTTCACCAAGCCATGGACAGAGAACACCAGGAAGGAACTCATAGGCTGGATGGAGCCCCAGCCACACAGCTAAACATCAGGAAGTGACAGACTTGCCTGTCAGCGCTTTGCACAAGTTCTATGAAGGGATCTGAACTCGTGACTGGGTAGATCTGTCCCATGAAGCATGTCCCTTTCAAGGGTGGTGTGGTGTGTTATTCATACATCCTGTTGATACTGCCCTGCAGTAGTTTTAGGGAGCTGAGCTACAACTAACTAGCTCTCCAGCCCCAATCGGAGGCCCATGTTAGTTTGTGGACTGGCTGGCACGCACTAGAGAAACCACAACACAAATAGAAAGTAAGAATGGGCTTTAATTCCTCTTGGGAATCTCTGAAAACAGTAATTGTGATTCTAGAGAGCAGAGATGCAACATAGTTACAAATTGGGTTAGCCTTATAATAGAACTCATTGTCTGGAGTGCCTGGAGATGCCCACCATCTGGTGAGAGATGGAGGTACAGATGGTCAATGTTAGGTTTGTTTGGGTTGGGTTTGGTTTGGTTTGGTTTGGTTTGGTTTGGTTCGGTTTGGTTTGGTTTGGTTTGGTTTGGACTCTGGTGGGGCTCCAGTCTCCTGGAGCTTAGACTAGGCTTACATAGCCTGCTCCCACCTAGGAAGTGCTGGACTCGCAGGCCTGCGGGGGTCATAACTGGTGCAGTGGTGACTGTTACATCAGCTACATTTTCCCCAAGGTTGTTTTTGTATGGTTCTGTTTTGTTTTAGAAGTTATCTACTAGTAATACTTAATACTCCCCACTCCCAGACCACACTCAGCAATTTTTTTCCTTAAAGTCTTGTGGGTAGGCCATTGGGATGACCTACTGGATGAAGGTTCCTGCTGTGTAACCCTGGTGACCTAAGTTCAAACTGACCCCCAGAAGTTGCCCTCTGACCTCCACACACTCACTTTGGGCATGTGCTAGCACATCATACATATACATACATAGGATGACGCCTAAAATGAAATGTAAAGAAAAATGCCATTTGCTTTTTCAGAAGCTATAACCTGTGTTAGTTTATTTCTTGACCTAAGTTTAAACAAATCTGATTTCACATGTTGTCTAGTTAGTCTCCCATCAGTCTAGTCTTAACCTGACTCAGTCAATAGGCAGTGAGTGGAGACAGTTTGGTTTGAGAGATGAGTGGCAAATGTCCAGAGTCCCGAGTCACACTGCATTCCTGTTTTTTCTTTGCTGAACGTCAGAAAATGCCCAGGCTCCCCTATTCCCACATTTTCTCAATAGGGCCCAGCCTCCTGCTGAGCCAGCAGGTCAGAGGGGTGCCCTTTGGGTGTGTGTGTGTGTGTGTGTGTGTGTGCATGTCCTGGTCTGCATGTGTGTGTTTCCTGTTGCATGCGTGTGGTGGATTTGGGGACGGGGTTGGGAGCTTGTTCATTTCGGAGGTGGTCTGTAAATTTCATGTTGGTTCTATTGTGGCGTAAACTTCCCATCTAGCCTGACACAGAATTGGCACCAGAGACCTCCTAAGTGCACCAAGTGGGTTGGGGGAGTGTGTGGCATTTTGTTTAACCCTCGTGTGATACGATAATTCCAAAGTGTTTCCTTTCTGCCTAAAACTGGGAAGGCCTGCTGAACAGTCTCCATATACCTGAAAGTCTGTCTTCTTTGAGCTGCCAGGAGGTGCTTGGCACTGGGAGGTCCTCAGGGGAGGAAGGAGGCTTGGGAGATGGCTAAAAAGGACAAGCTCCTACCAAGAGAGCAGCGGGGATGACCCCTTGGAAGGGAGTGACCAAGCGCCTCTATCCCAGCTGACTCCCCAGGGTGAGGGCTGCCCATGTGTCTCCTGGGCAGTACTTACTTCTGTGATGGTTTGAATGTAGAACAAAATCTACAATTGAAGGCATGATCTGTCGGCTGCTTCCACCTCTGAATTCTGTTCTATCCCCTTGTGGGATACACACTATGGTATATGAAATTAGACCTCATTATTGAACCTGTCCATACTGAGGGAATCACCACTGTGGCCATAGTTTCTCAGGGAAGAGGGCTGAGCCAGACACTGTACCTTCTTAGTCTTTATCAGCTGAAGTAAGATTAATGATTTCCATGGGTGCTTCTATGGCTAAGTAAGCATCTCTCTTACTGGTTTACGTATCTTACCTGTTAAACTTCAAGTACCATCTTCTTAGGAGAAACCAAGGGTTGGAAATAATTTTTTTTCAAGTACCTCCAACTAGTAAATTGGGGCTCTGCAGGAGAATACGCTGTAAATTCAAGGCCAGCGTGGGCTGCATAGTGAATACCAGGCAAGCCAGAGTTACATAACAAGAGTCTGTCTCACAGAATAATAATAAACAAGGATCCTGGGATTTGAACCTAGCTGTGACTGTGCTTGCCCTAGGACCCATCAGGAAGTCAAGTCTCAAGGTATGAAAATAGAGATTCAGAGAGAACAAAACACTAAGCTGATTGCCATCACCAGTACTGTCCTAGTTAGGGTTTACTGCTGGGAACAGACCCCATAGCCAAGGCAAGTCTTATAAAGGACAACATTTAATTGGGGCTGGCTTACAGGTTCAGAGGTTCAGTCCATTATCATCAAGGCAGGAATATGGTAGCATCCAGGCATGGTGCAGAAGGAACTGAGAGTTCTACACCTTCATCTGAAGGCTGTTAAGAGAATACTGGCTTCCAGGCAGCTAGGAGTAGGGTCTTAAAGTCCACACTCACAGTGACACACCTACTCTAACAGGGCCACACCTACTCTAACAGGGCCACACCTACTCCAACAGGGCCTCACCTTCTAAGAGCGCCCCTCCTTGGGCCAAGCATATACAAACCACCACAGCTACCCTCCCCCATATCCATCTGAAACCCCCTACTGTGCAGTGGCAGAAATCCCTTTCATGGGATCTTTGGAGACTGAGTGTGACGTGCTTTCCTGGGATCGTAGGAAAAGGCCAGAGTCCCTAGTCTGAGTGCGAGTGAGGAGACTCTTGGGATGAGGCAAGAGCTATGTCATGTGTCTCCCTGGCCACAAGCATGCCAAAGCTTTGTCCTCCAGTGTTCCCTAGTATCCTAAAGCTGCAGGAGAAAATTCAAAGCATCGTTCTGCATTTTAATCTTTGAAAAGGAAGTTAGGCTATGGTATAAAAAGTGTGTGTGTGAGGGGGTTGTTACTTTCATATAGGGATATAACTATATTTAGTAAAATGTACTTGGCTTTCTTTGGACTGTAATAACAAGACTACTATGACCTGGGTGACTAAAATAACAAGTACTTATTGCTTATGGCTCTTGAGCCTTGAAAGTCCAAGCTCAGGATCATAGAAGAGGATGCTGGCAGATCTAGGTCTAGTCTGCAAATGGGCATCCTATTATATGGCATAGAGAGGGAGCAAGCTCACCTGTCTTTTCTTACAGAGACACTAAGTCCCTTTCACCAGGACTCTACCCACCCAAAGTCCCCCCCCACACACACACACTCTTCATGCCGTCACACTTGGGGATTAGGAGCTCAGTGTATAGATTGGAGCTGGACACAGCAGCAGGTCCACCCTTACACGAGTCATGGTTTCCCACGCCTTAACAACTTTATCAAGCCATCCAGGCAAGATGTGGTGCTTCCCCATCTCCCTTAGAAGATCCCTGCCCCTTTCCAGTCAAGCCTGTTCTGCCACTGAGCTCCTCCACTCTGAAGGAGCCAGAAGAATGCGGAATAAGGCTTTGGTGATGGGGCCTGAAGCAGATCACACCTCCTAGCATTGTGTGTGTGTGTGCCTCCCAGCCCTCTCTACATGCTTGCTGGATAACGTTGCCTGTTACAGAAGCACTGAGATAGGTTTAGTCTGCACATCACAACATCACGTGACCTGACTCAGGGTTCATCCGATCACAGTCCACACACTTCCAAGAGTCAGCCTGGACGTCCATGGGCATCATACACAGAGACTTCCCTCTCTACATAAACCACTCCACGCATTTAAAGATGACGTAGGCTCTATGCCCTTTCATAGATTTAGGTAGTTTGCTGCAATAGATCAGATCCTCGGTGTAGGATTCTGTTCTTTGTCATGCTTCATGACTCCCTGTGTGCAGGCATGAGTTCTCCAGGCACGCTCAGTGGGCGTTCCAGTTTAGCATGCGTCCAGGTTACTGATGGGAGCACTAACTGTGCTCCCCGGCTTCACATATCCTGAATGTGAAATAATCTTAAGACTCGTGGTGCTCACTCTGCGAAGGTTAGTTATACATGAAGAATAATTCATGTATAATAAAGCATGCTAAACCCAGAGCGCCAGCAGGCTGAGCCTAAGTCAGTCTCCCCTGCTGACTCAGGAGGGAGTGTATGCCTCCTGCATGCCTCCACATGCATCACAGTGGTTTCCATTTAATCTGTGTAGAATTTCCAACTAACCAACTAACAGAGAACGTCAGCTAGTAGAGTATCGGGTGCAGCTTTCTCATCGGCATGCTGTGCACAAGGTTTCAATAATGGGTAAGAAAAGCATGCCCAGAATAAGGTGAAACCTTAGCAAAGAAACTGAATTTCGAAAGAAGATGATTTCCACTCCTAAAACAGAGGGGGAAGCAAGCGCATAGATGTCAGAGTCAGCCAGACTTGCTTCGGGTCTGAGCTTAGTCACTTAGGGACTGGGTGACCTTGAGCAAGCAGCTGACTACCCAGCAGAGCCTTAGTTGCCTCATCTGTGAAATGGGGCTAAGACGGTTACAAATCATATTCCTTTGTTGTGTGTATTGGATAAAAATACATGAGTAAGCCCCGCAGAGCTTGGTGTGAGTCTTGCCATGTAGCAGTTTTTCACAAACACCAGTCTAGGACCTGATGTTTTGTCCACGCATTCTCAGGCAGACAGGTATCACCTCTGTGTTGACCAACTATTCTGGGATAGAACCCAGAGCCCTGTGGATGGTAGCCAAACAGGATTTCACTATGTAGCCCAGGCTGGTCTTGAATTCACAGTCCTCCAGTCTCAGCTACCTAAGTAATAGGATTACAGCTGCATACCACCATACTCAGCTCAGAGAGATCTCTTAAACTCTAATTCAGTTAGGGTTTCCCTCAGGGTCCATAGGATGGTGGTAGTCCAAGGCCAGAGCTCTGGGTCCCCTTCCAGTACCAAGCCTAGTGGCTCTGCTGTGTGTGTTCTGTATATGAGCACCTGTGACATCTGTCCTGTGATGGAGTGCTACTCTGAAAGTTTTGACACTGGTAATGTAAACCAATACCCATCATTCACGGAATGGAAAAGCAGGGCTCAAAAAGCCTGCTGATCTTCCTGGGTTCTCAGACACAAATCTCTTGTCTTCTCTGGCTAACCATCACCAATGCCCCCCAGCTCACAGATGGAAATGGCCAAGAGCAGAGAAGGCAGTGGTCAGTCAGCTGCCCAGTCTATCTCACATCAATCTCTAGATACCAAATCACCTCTGAGAGAAAGACCGTCCCTTTATCCCAGACCGCGGCTTGATACAGAGAAGCTTCCGTTTGTTTGTCTGTGGACAGTTAGAGATAGCAGGCCTCCTGGTAGTCTTCATATTTACCTGGGACCCCTTACCCTTCCTCTACCAGGCTATAGCTTCTCCAGCAAAGTACTGACATTTGCTCCGTCTCTAGCTACTGGCCACATCTCACTCCAGGGCCAGTGTCTTGCAAAGGTTTTTAAGAGGTCTCAGAGAGGGAGCCCTGGTAGCAGCAAAATACCTGCAGGACTGACTCCCCTCAGGCATTCGTTAGGGTCTCTCTCACTTACGTTATCAACCTCTGTTCCCAGCCTCTCAACATTGCCTACAGCCACATCTATAGCTCCTACCGGAACTTTGTGGGGCCCCCTCACTTCAAGACCATCTGCAGACTGCTGGGCTACCAGGGCATCGCCGTGGTCATGGAGGAACTGCTGAAAATTGTCAAGAGCTTGGTAAGGGAAGACTTGGGTGCTGCCATGGATGTTCAGTAGCAGGATTGGCTTTTCTGAGCTGAAAACCAAACCTCAGCTGCACCAGCTCTGCCAACCGACATCACCCCGGGGAGTCCTTGGTCCTTATTTCTTGGTGGTTCCTATATATCTCCTGGTGTATTTCTTTATACCTCCTTTTATATAGATTTTATTTCTATTTATGTATATGTATGTGTGACTGCCTGTATGTATATCACATGCATGCAGTACCCACAGACACCAGAAGAGGGCATTTGTGAGCCACCGAGTGTGGATGCTTTAGCAAGAGTAGCAAGTGCTCTTAACCCCTGAACCGTCTCTCTATCCCCGCTTAGCTGTACCTTGATCTATAGCTTTGTCTCCCCACTTGTGGCTCAGAACTCACTCCTTGTTTTTGCTGACTGGACTGAGAAATCCTGATTTTGACATTCAAAGCCAGATCACTACCCATTCTGCCCAGCTATCCTCTCCTGATTGAGGATGATGGGCTGGGTATGTAGCTCATTCAGTCCCGAACTTGCCTGATAGATGCAAAGTCCTTGGTTCAATCCCTGTTGTCCCCATATTGCTGGTTGCTGTGATGGTACCAACTTGTCATCCCAGCATCCGGGAGGGATGTGTGTTCAAGATCATCCTCAGCTACCTAGTAAGTTCAAGGCCATCATAGACTACATGAGACCCTTTAAAACAAATGAACAAACATTTTTTTTTCATGAACATGGCAACATCTCTAATCAATCACCACACCTTGTAACCTTGGGATATCTTATTGGCCACTGCCACCAATGATGCATTGTCTGTCAGGGAGTTCTGTATCCCTTTACCAGCGTTCTGTGTGCGCCCCGAGTATTGCCATCTGAACCTTCATTTAATTCCCTGCAGTGCCACTGAAGCAGGGCCTGACCATGGAAATGAGATTTCTCTGGAAACCTGAGCTCCAGGAGAGAAATAACATAGCCAACCACATACAGAATAAACCAAACCCACTTGCTCAGGCTGGTTCTTGAGAAACAACCCTGAGAAGCTATAGGTCATTAAGGACTACCATGCCAAGTTCTGAGTAAAACAGGAAGATGCTGTCATAGATTAAAGATGTCTTGGGAACGAGGAGGAGGAATGTGCTGTGATTTTTCTTTTCCATGCCTAAATTAGACTACGTACATTTATCTCCACAGTTCCCTGCCTATATTACATTTAGTCTCATAGCATCAGGATCCCCAACCCTGAAAAAAAAATCCCATTCCAGCCGGCCATTGGTGGCACACGCCTTTAATCCCAGCACTTGCGAGGCAGAGGCAGGTGTATTTCTGAGTTTGAGACCAGCCTGGTCTATAGAATGAGTGCCAGGATAGCCAGGGCTACACAGAGAAACCCTGTCTCAAAAAACCAAAAGAAAAAAAAAATTCTATCCCACATCCATTATAAAGTCTACTATCTCTTTTTTTTTTTCTATAAAGACAAAGGGAATATTCGCCCTCTTTTAAGTACTCTGCCCACAGTGTCAACTGCAAGGCACTGTGCCCTACAGTCAGCCCAGAGGTACACGGAGTGGCAGAGGGCCAGCCCACGCCAGCTCATCTATATTCTTACCTTGCAGCTCCAAGGCACCATTCTGCAGTACGTGAAGACGCTCATAGAGGTGATGCCCAAAATCTGCCGTCTGCCTCGGCACGAGTATGGCTCTCCAGGTAGGTGAAAGGAAAGGCCTCCTCACCTGAGGTAGGGCAGGGCCTCCTCCAAACCTCAGTCTCTGAAACTGCCAAGTAGCTGACTTCTTTGGCTGTGGCTGCCACCGACTGGTTAGTCTTTAGTCGTTTGAGCAGTGGTATCATCCTTGGTCAGGAACAGCTACTGATCCTCCGGGGATGCACGCTAGCCAGCTGGAGGTACGCCGCAAGTGTAAAAGCATTTAAACTAGTGGTTCTCGTCCTGTGGGTTCAAATGACCTTCAATGGTCCCCTAAGACCATTGTAAAACACGGACATACATTTACATTCCAACTCATAACCGTAGAAAAATTACAGTTAGGAAGCAGCAACAAATGTAATGTATGGTCGGGGTCACCACAAAATGAACTGTATTAAAGGGTCCCAGCATTAGCAAGGTTGAGAGCCACTGGCTTAAACAGTGAGGGAAAAGCTTTACACATTTGGTCTTTGGCACCTCTAGCAGGCCTTCCTGTTTTCCTATCTAGAGGAGGTGAGTACCCCAGGATAGCAAAGATAAACTGAGGTATTTTTTTTTTTTAACCACTCAGTATGGGAATAGATAGAATTTATACATTTGGTGCCTCGTATTTTTTGTTTCCAAAAGTTAAGACATAATTTTCCACTTGTGTGATTTAGAACAGGAAGAGAATGAAGCTAGAGGCTCTGGGGTCCAGGTCTAGCTGATCCACTTCCTGTCTGTGTGACTATGGGGGTGTCACTTGCCTACTCTGAACCGCATCTGGAAAAGGATGAGAATGCCTAGTTGATAGTATGATGAGTAATAAATGAGATTTTAGGTAGAATACCTAACTCCACAGATAATACTTATAAATAATCATCTTCTGTTAAAAATTCAGATCCCTTCTGAAGGGACAGATGGGCCACAGCTGTTCCATTTGGGATTCTGGGTGTGTTTTATTTTGCTCCAAATAATTTGTGTCAGCCTCCTGAGCTTTGTCTAGTGTTGACCCTTGCATGGAACCCCACCCTCACACTGGCATGTTGATGGCTGCTAAGTCTAGGGCTCAGTTGTCGCAGCCCGTAAACCTGGCTCACCGGTGTCCATGTCCCGCTGCCCTTCCCCCTGTGGCTGTCAGGGATCCTGGAGTTCTTCCACCACCAACTGAAGGACATCATCGAGTATGCAGAACTCAAAACAGATGTGTTCCAGAGCCTCCGAGAGGTGGGCAACGCCATCCTGTTCTGCCTCCTCATAGAGCAAGCTCTGGTAAGTCCTGAACCCACAGAAACCATGGTGTGCCTAAGTTGGAGGGACCCCAGCACATACCCAGGGGCCAAGGCTTCAGCCCCAACAAGGATGGTTTCATTCCTGAAGGTCAGAAATCCAGAGGGGACAGAGGTTCTAGAGACACTCAGACCCAGGCTCCAGCACTGGCTGTACCCCTCACTGGTCAGACCTAGTCCTCAGAGCAGGTGACCAGGTCTCAGTCATCCGTTCTTTTGTAAAGCACACTGCCAACTGGCACTGTGCTGGGGGTAGGAGTGGCAGTCACCAGCGGCTGCCTGCATCCTGTGTGTGCTCATGCAGGATGCAGCAGATTTGGATCTTGCTGAATGCAGGGGCAAAATAGTCACAACCAAGAGTGGCAAGAGCTTGCTAGTTACAGCAGGCAAGAGGAGCATAGGGTTATTTTTCCATGAACAAAGAAAGCATGGGGACTTTATCCAAGGAACCTATAAATATTTATACAGAAAGCCACATATTGAGGAGCATGCCCAGTTAAGGACTGTTCCTGGGCATGTTTAAGGTCATAATTTTAAAAGATGTATAAAAGGATTTAAAAAAAAAAGAAAGTATCTTGCCTGCATGTATGTATGTGCACCATATGTGTGCAGTACCTTCACAGGCCAGAAGAGGGTGCCAGATACCTCAAAACTGGGGTTATGGATGATTGTAAGCATCCTTGTGTATACTGAGAACCAAACCTAGGTCCTCTGCAGGAGCAGCCAGCATGCCTAACTGCTGAGCTTTTCTCTAGTCCCTAGAAAGGATATTTAAAAAATGAATGTGACAGACAGAAATGCCTGTGAGCATGCTCAGTTTTTAGCTGAAAATACTTTAGAATGTGTGGGCCCCCAAAGTATCTGCCTTGTTGCCATGGAAATAGTGTTGATAATGTCTGTAGTGCTATGAGGGGCAAGCATGGGGTGGAGGTGGGCAATATACATAAGCTGGTGAACACTCCTTGGTAGGTTCAGGGGAAGGTTTTTATCGTAGATATGAGAGAACGGCCAGAAGCATCCTGAAGAGTCCAGAGCAGAGAGAGAGAGAGAGAGAGAGAGAGAGAGAGAGAGAGAGAGAGAGAGAAGCAGACAGAGTGTGTCCAGACTGGACATGGCTGACAGAGAATCGGGAGCAGAGCAGGGTGGGGGACATGGAAAGAGGAAGGCGTGTGGGAGAACAGAGAGGAGGAGATGGAGCCAGGGAGACAAAGAACATTGCTGAAATATCAGGATCAGAAGGGGCATGAGTAGCTGCAGGAGGAAAGCCTGGGAGGCGGAGGGAGTTTAGAGTAGGGAGGAGGCTGGAAGAGTGTGGATGCTAAGGCTTTGAAGTGTGTACCGGGTACTTGGGTTACTGAGGGAGCTCGAGGGCCTGCATGTGCTTTGGTGTGTTGATGGACAACAGTAGCATCCTAAAGGCTGAAACAAGGATGCCTGCCTGTGTAGACATATCTCAGGAAGCCTGGGACCAGCCCGTTTGCTGACTAGTGGGTCATCTGCATCCCTGGCCTTTTTCTACTCATGTGGCTTACCCAGAGTGATGTGTTTATAAAGAGATGAAGAGATATAAGAATATGTTCTATGGGAGTACAGTGAGATGTGAGGGGAAGGGAGTGCCTCTGCGGGCCCCAAGGCATCCCTTCCCTCTGAGGGACCAGCCACACAATGGTATAGTATAGACTAGAGTTTATTCGGGGCATGAGGAGGGGGAGTTAAGAGGGTGGTAGAGGCAGAAAAAGGCAGAGAGAGGGAGAGAGAGGAGGAGAGAGGGAGAAGAGAGGAAAAGGAGAGGAGGGGAGGGGAGGGAAGGGGAGAAGAGAGGAGAAGTGAAGAGAAGAGAGGAGAAGAGAGGAGAGGAGAGGAGAGGAGAGGAGAGGAGAGGAGAGGAGAGGAGAGGAGAGGAGAGGAGAGGAGAGGAGAGGAGAGGAGAGGAGAGGAGAGGAGAGGAGAAGAGAAGTAGAGTGACAAGGAACATACCTAGCTATTGCCAGGTAACTATGGGGAGGATGTGCTGTTTAAAATAGTAGAATTCACTGTCTAGAAGAGGCAGAAAGCATCCAGGATGGACAGGCATAAGAAGGCCAAGCAGGAGCTGAAGGCAAGAGACAGCCAAGCAGCAGGCAACCTCTGGCCACAAGACACTGGCGGAAGCTGTTGGGGGATTGTGAGCTGGAAAGGGGGGAACTGACTTTTTCGAAGGTATTATTGGTCACAGGGAGAAAGCAGCAACTGAAGAGAGTGAAGGAGAAGGATATGGCTATTGTCAGTCTGGGTCCATGGAAGAAGGGGGGCTGGGTAGCGAGAGACACACACACAACAAAGGCAAAGAAGAAGGAAGCAGTCACTGTGAGCGCTGCAGAATAAGGATGGAGAGGATCATTCATTGGTCTGTGTCATCCCGGGTGAGCCTGGGCATGCCATGCTGTCTGTCTTTACCCTAATGTGAGGCACTTGGACCAGCTGCTCTCAGACCCTCACTGCCTCAGAGGCTCTAAAATGGCCCTGTGGTGCATCCTCTGTGGGACGTAATTGTATTCTCCTGTAAATGGACTCTGGAGACAGCTAATGGCTCCTCTTCCTGATCCCAGGTTCTTTAACAGGGATCAGTGGGTCTGGGTTACTATAGCAACATAGCCTTCAGAAGTCATAAGGAGAAGTAGCAAAAATTGATCAAGGCCTCAAGAGCACGAGGAGGAGGTAGAAGTGGGGAGAGCAGACATGTGAGCCCCCGCTTTCAGAAGCTGTGAGAGCCCTCACTTCACACAGGAGATGATGCTATCTATCACCGTGGGCTAACTCCGGGAGAAATGCCTTTCCCAGATCTATTGCTAAGGGCAAAAGGACACTCAGCATCTATATTCTCCTAGCTGACTCTACTCTGCCCAAGGGCACAAACATAACAGTGTGGAAAACACGTCAGCAGCAGAGAGACCGAAACAGAGAGTGATACAAATGTGTGTGCTGACCCCGGTCCTGGACGGCTGGGCGAAGCAGGGCAACACAGACAGGAATCATGCTCCCCAAGGCAGAGGACGCTTCTCCTCTGACAAATGGGGAGATCTCCGACTATTTTGTGCTTGCCCAGTTAACAACAGGGCATGGGGGTTCCAGAGCCTTTTGAGTTCAGAGAGTGGAAATTAAATCTGTAAGCGGTGTATCAATTGTTCTTATTAAAAAGGCAAAGAGAGAAAGGATGGGAGGTGACAAGGAAGGGAAGGAAAAGGAGGGGGGAGAACAAAGGAGAGGAAGGGAAGGTGTTAGTGTGGGTATAGGGGGTGGGGGGTGGGGAGAAGGAAGATAGAGGGAGGGGAAGGCTAATGGCCTTCCATGAAAGAGCTGTGGAACTGGACCATCCATTCTTCTGAGACTGACACCCTTCACAAGAATAAGGTCAAACAGTAGTTTTTCACCTTGAGTACGAGAGAGAGTGTAGAATAAAAAAAAAAAAAAATTCAAGTTTATAAATGCAACATGGGGTTACATGTTTAAAACAAACAATCTGTAGAGTAACCCACTAAGGAATAAACAGGAACTAATCAGGCCTAGTGATCAGCAGTCAGTTTGTCCCTAGATTTGAGGAAAGAGACTCAGATTAGAAGTCAATAAGGGCATTTATCCATACCAAGAATGGCTTATTACTTGGAAGTCGTATTGGCGTGTTAGCATTGGCCCGGACATCAGGTTAAAAATGGTAATGATCAATAGCCACGAGGGTCGTGGGATAATCCTGTTGCCATGTTTTTTTGCCAGACCTTCTGCCTTCTAATAGATTTTCAGCTTTCACTTGTCATAGCTGCTGTATTGATAAATAAGCTACAGAGAGTTTCTCTTATTATCTGTGACCCGCCTTTCCCAGTTGATGGCGGTAACTCGGCTTTCATTTCAAGGTTTAAAGAATGTGCATTTGAAATGATAAATGTCTTCATTAAGTTATATGGTATGGGTCTCAAAATTAAGGCTGAGGTAGGAGTATAAAAGATCATGTACCTGGCTTTTTTCTCTTTGGTGGGGTTGTGTGGGGTCTTTAAGGAACACGTGCAGTCACATGTACAAATCTTAAGTGAACACCCTTGTAAGCACCAAGCCCATGTGACCCCCCCCCACCAAGTCTAGAAGCAGAGCAGTCACCATGGTGTAGCGAGTTCTCTGTGCCACTTTCCATACCTTCAAAGCTGCCAAGGGTCTGACTTCTGCCCCCGGAGCTTAGTTTTTCTCCTTGGAGCTCATCTAAATGGAATCATGCCATATATTTCTCCCTTCCTATCTGATGTCTATTGTTCAATGCTTTCTGTGCAGCTTATATTATAGATGGTTCTCGTGTATTAGTAGGTGAGTTAAATAACCTGATTTAGAACGACTAGATGCTAATGGCTAACGACTAGATGCTAATCTTAACTTGCAGTCTGATTGTGTCTGGAAGCACCTAAGGTGAACAGGTACTCCCTCCAGTTGTGTCTGTGAAGGACATTTCTAAAAGACTTAACTAGAGGGATGACAGGAAATGACTCATCCAGTGGACTGTGGTTGTGAGTGGAGAAAAAATGGGGGCGGGTATGGAGTTGCAGAAATGGCTCAATAATTAATCACCCATCACCCACAAGAACCATCTATAACTCCAGTTTTGATGTATCTGGCACCCTCTTCTGGCCTCTCATGGTACCTCAAGCATGTGGTACATATACATATATGCAGGCAAACACCTATACACATTAAAGAAAATTGTTTAAAAATTAAACAAAGAAGCCCAGAAGTGCAGGTGTGTTCTCTCTCTGCTCTCTGGATGTCATGACACAGGCTTCTCTGCCTTGCCACTCACCTTCCCAGCAATAATGAACTCAGACCCCCAAAACTGCGGGCCAAAAGAAACCGTTTCTTCCTTCACTTACATGGGGAATTTTGTCACCAGCAATGTGCGCACTTGAGGCTGTTGACCATTGGGTACTCTTATGAATTAGATGTGGTAAATACTGGACGTGTCTGTTGACAGGAGTGCGCTCTTCGTAGGCAGTTGGATTTAATCACAGTCATTCTGGGTGTGTCCCAGCATCTCATTGTGGTTTTGATGGACCTAAGGGTACCCAGCCTTTGCTTTGTGTGATTGGTCATTTGGATTCCCTCTTAGGTAAAATCCTGTTAAGAGTTTTGTGTACTTTTTACTTGGGCTTCCCCATTGGTTTGTAGGTGTTGTTTACATATTATGGCTCTATGCATAGCAGATAGAGTGGAGCAGGCTTTTGTGGACGAGTTGTTTCTAAGGTTGATAAGTTCATTCCCTCCCCCACCCCGTCCGCCCACCCATGGTTAGTTTAGCCTTTTGTAAGACCCTGTCGAGCCTTAGCTTACCAGAGACCCCCCTGAGTGAATCACATGGAGCCTGATCGATGCAAAGAGCATGAGGATTTTTATTCCAGTGCACTGAGGCCATCCCAGACCCTAAGGAAGGGAGGTGACCCCGCACAGCTTGTTCAGTGAGCTTTTATACAATTTTCAGGGCAGTAGCCATTAGACGCGATGTGATTGGTAAAACAGAGTGACTTCTTAAACTGATTGGTCTTCAGGGAATGAGGTGGCAAGGACTTCCTTTATCCGAAAGTGGGCAAAGGTCCACCCTGTGATCTGAGGAATGTTAATTAGCCTTTCCCTTCTGAAGAGTTCCACTGTCTTCCCAAAGTTCCTGAGCTTATCTTATTAAGGAAATTCCTGGCCTCCTGGTGTTTTTCTGAGATGTCCCTGTTTACTCGGATCTTACACTTTCAAGGTGAAGCAAACCACTGAGTGCAATGTCTGGAATTCACACTGTTTTTTAGAAGAAGATAGAAATCTAATTCTGTTGGTTTTATACTGAAATAATGTCTACCTTCTAGGTGCAGGGTAAATGCTATGCTGGCATAGTCTCAGGTCTCAAGCCTGAGATCCTCCTGCCTCAGCCTCCTGTGTGCTGAGATCACAGGTGGACAGCACCACACCCAACTTGATTGCCAAGTATCTGTTGATGACTGGTTGTAGCAGGCTCTTAACAGCGGTGGAGTGGAATCCGATTCTTTTGTCATTCCCTCGACTTGGTAACGACTCTGTGATTCCCACGTTCTTATCCACACTGTGTGTGGCTTCTTACACATCAGCCAGTTTTGTGTTACACACACACACACACACACACACACACACACACACACACGCAGGCTGTGTGACAAGCATCCCATCTACCTCTGTAACTGTTGCTTATTTCTATCTTTGTAGTGCAGTGGGCCACAGTCACAACAGTCCAATTCTTACAGGTGAGGAGAGTCCAGACTCAACTCACGGAATCAGACACAGACCAGAGTTTCAGCCTCAGCCGGCTGGCCCTGAAACAAGATCATCCTTTGTTGGAGGTCTGTTCTGTATCTTACAGGATGCTGAGCAGCATTTCTTGACTCTGTCCACTAGATGGCAGTAGCGTCTTCTTCAGCTACAACAATACTGGCTCCAGCTATTGCCTGACCCTATTGAGAGTCCCTTATCTAGGGCAACTTCACGTTATTTTTGCATATGGTGAAACTAGACATCTCCAGACAATTTCCCAGGCTGGTTAGTTTTTATTCTCATTCAGCCATGTTAGGGAGCTTTGATTTCCTCGCATCTTTGTGAACTGTTAACGGTGTCTCTCTCTGTGATCAGACCTTTGAACAGATGTCTTTCAATAAAACGTTGATTCTGAGGGTGCTGATGTTCCCTGGGTTATGGCTAGCTCAGAAGATGGGCCAAGAGCCAGGTGTGGTCCAGAGTGCAGAAGCCACCCACTGAGGGACAAGGATATGTACACAGCCGAGCTGGTTAAGCTGGTTAAGGAGCTGGTTAAGCTAGTTAAGGAGCTGGTTAGGGTACGGAAGGCTGGGTGGCTAATGGCTTTGCATTCTGCAGCTAAGTGAGCCAGCCCTACGTGTGACCTTCTGCCTCCTGTTTCTGCCCATGTTCACCTCTCTCTGTTTTCCCTCATTGGGCGAGTGAAGTCAATTCCCAGTTGGGGGGTCGGGGGGGGGGGACAGATAAGCAGAAACTAAACAAAAATCACAATGTTGTGTTAAGATAGCTGCCGCTCACTTCCTGAAGATATTTTTCCAGATGGTTGTAGGCCAGCCTTTCTCCCATAAAACTGGTCGTTCTGTGGGCTTTAAACATCTGGTGAGCCAAGCATAGAAGACTGGCTGTGTCTGGGGGGGGGGAGAGGTTAGAGAGAGCAATAAGAGAGAAGAGGGTTTTCGGCTTCTTCTTTCCATTCTTGATCCTTCCCATGCATTGCAGCCAACAATTATGTCTTCCTTAAAAGGAGATGTCTGCACACTTAAATGGATATTATCTGGAGGGCTGGAAACTTAAAGATCAGCACAGGTTAGAAAGGTGTCGCAACACGGGCAGGTTCCAAATGAAGACTTCAAAAGGAAAAATGCTGGTGTGGTTAGCAAAGGGGACATTGCCTTGTAGGCCATGGTGCCTCGGCTGCAGGTCTTCCCCTGTTGATCAGACATGAATCTGAGCCAGGATGATAATTCTATTTTTCCCTTGACAGCCGAGCGTGTGGGGGAAGGGTAAGAGGTGAGTGTCACCTACGACTTTAGTCAGAAGAGGGGGGGGGAAGGGGGGGGAAACAGCATCCATGGTGCAGCCTACCCTGGCATGGAGGCACAACGAAATGCAGATTTATTTAGGTTGCACTGCAGAGAGCTGCTGGGATCCACAAGCCTGTGCAGCAGCAGGGACAGACATGGCGTGTCCTGGGTGGAGTTTTATCCACAAATAGAGACCCAAATGAGGACTGAAACCTCCACTCATACTTCCGCTGCAGAGGGTCGTGGTGGGTGTGGGAAGCCTGATTTTTTTGGCCTGTTCCACAGGCCCTTCAGGAAACCCCCACACTAACAACATATGTATCCATATAAGGGAATGTTTAGAGCTTGTGCATACTGACTAGGCCTGGCCCCGAGCCCCCTTCATACCAGAAAGCCAGAGTCCAGATGGGGGTAGCGGGAGACGCTTAGCCTCATTTGCTAAGTCAGTTCTTCAAGCATACTTGACAAAGACAGCCACCTAATACAAGAGTGGAATTTGTCTTTTTATTGCCTTAAGACTTAAAGCCACATGTTACTTAAGAAAACACTCTTTAGAGACTGGTCTCATGATTCTCTCTAATAAGTCAGCTGAAAATGCTCATTTTTCTTTTCAACCCAAGAGCAGAGCTTAATAGAGTCAAATGCCATTTTCCACATAAATCTGCCATCATGAGGATCACACAGACTTTTTAAAGATAAGCCCAGTGAATCTTGGTGATTCGCTTTAGCCAAGAGAAGCTGAGTTCTCGGCCTCAAAGACTCAGCGAATTGCGAACAGACTGGAGTTTGGCCTTTGGTGGAAGTCCTTCCAGCCCCTCAGTCTGAAATGAAGTATACTAGGGAAAGAACACGTTAAAGCAGAAAGCCTCACAAACTTAACCTACACTCCCTTTGAAGACTTTTGATGTGGCTTCCTTACGAAAAATCAGTTTTGGATTCTGATGCCAAACGCCTATTGACTTGTACTTAATTCTGCTCACAACAAATGGTTGTACAGGAGGCCCGGGTCCACTTAGCTTTCTTTCTTTTTTTTTTTTTTTT